>NC_086444.1:878597938-878702938 GCF_028390025.1 Pseudophryne corroboree | reverse complement strand
TCTGGCTACATAAACCTTCAAAGCCCTGACCACATCCAGTAACTCAGAATCCTCCAAGTCACGAGTAGCCACAGGCACCACAATAGTTTGGTTCATATGAAAAGATGACACCACTTTTGGCAGAAATTGTGGACTGGTCCGCAATTCTGCTCTATCTATATGGAAAACCAGATAGGGGCTTTTATGTGACAAAGCCGCTAAATCTGACACACGCCTAGCCGAAGCCAAGGCTAATAGCATGACCACCTTCCACGTGAGATATTTTAACTCCACCGTTTTAAGTGGTTCAAACCAGTGTGATTTCAGTAAACTTAACACCACGTTAAGATCCCAAGGTGCCACTGGAGGCACAAAAGGAGGCTGAATATGCAGCACTCCCTTTACAACGTCTGAACTTCTGGTAGAGAAGCCAACTCCTTTTTGAAAGAAAATGGATAGGGCCGAAATCTGGACCTTAATGGAGCCCAATTTTGGGCCCAAATTCACTCCTGACTGTAGAAAGTGAAGGAAACGGCCCAGCTGGAATTCCTCTGTAGGAGCATTCCTGGCCTCACACCAAGAAACATCTTTTCGCCATTTACGGTGATAATGTTTAGCTGTCACGTCCTTCCTAGCCTTTATCAGCGTAGGAATGACCTCGTCAGGAATGCCCTTTTCTGCTATGATCCGGCGTTCAACCGCCATGCCGTCAAACACAGCCGCGGTAATACTTGGAACAGAAAGGCCCCCTGTTACAACAGGTCCTGTCTTAGAGGAAGAGGCCACGGGTCCTCTGTGAGCATTTGTTGCAGATCTGGATACCAGGTCCTTCGTGGCCAATCTGAAACAATGAGGATTGTTCTCACTCCTCCTTTCCTTATTATCCTCAGCACCTTGGGAATGAGAGGAAGAGGAGGAAATACATAGACCGACTGGAACACCCACGGTGTCACCAGAGAGTCTACCGCTATTGTCTGAGGGTCTCTTGACCTGGCGCAATATGTAGTTTTTTGTTGAGGCGGGATGCCATCATGTCCACCTGTGGCAGTTCCCACCGATATGTGATCTGTGTGAAGACTTCCTGATGAAGTCCCCACTCTCCCGGGTGGAGGTCGTGTCTGCTGAGGAAGTCTGCTTCCCAGTTGTCCACTCCCGGGATGAACACTGCTGACAGAGCGCTTACGTGATTCTCCGCCCAGCGAAGAATTCTGGTGGCTTCTGCCATCGCCACTCTGCTCCTTGTGCCGCCTTGGCGGTTCACCTGAGCCACTGCGGTGATGTTGTCTGACTGAATCAGAACCAGTTGGTCGCGAAGCAAGTGCTCCGCTTGACGTAGGACGTTGTATACGGCCCTTAATTCCAGGATGTTGATGTGAAGGCAAGTCTCTTGACTTGACCACAGACCTTGGAAATTTCTTCCCTGTGTGACTGCTCCCCACTCTCGGAGGCTAGCGTCCGTGGTCACCAGGACCCAGTCCTGAATTCCGAATCTGCGTCCCTCTAGAAGGTGAGAACTCTGCAGCCACCACAGGAGTGACACCCTGGCCCTGGGGGACAGGGTGATTAACTGATGCATCTGAAGATGTGATCCGGACCACTTGCCCATTAAGTCCCATTGGAAGGTCCTCGCATGGAACCTGCCGAAGGGAATGGCCTCGTATGATGCCACCATCCTACCCAGGACTCGAGTGCAGTGAAGCACTGACACCTGTTTAGGTTTTAATAGATTCCCGACCAGTGTCATGAGCTCCTGAGCTCTCTCTATCTGGAGATAAACCCTTTTCTGGTCTGTGTCCTGAATCATGCCTAGGAAAGGCAGATGAGCCGTAGGAACCAACTGCGACTTTGGAATATTTAGAATCCAGCCGTGTTGCCGTTACACTTCCAGAGAAAGCGATACGCTGTTCAGCAACTGCTCTCTTGATCTCGCTTTTATGAGGAGATCGTCCAAGTACGGAATAATTGTGACACCTTGCTTCCGCAGGAGCACCATCATTTCCGCCATTACCTTGGTGAAGATTCTCGGGGCCGTGGAGAGACCAAACGGCAACGCCTGAAATTGGTAATGACAACCCTGTACCGCAAATCTGAGGTACGCCTGATGAGGTGGATAAATGGGGACATGAAGGTATGCATCCTTTATGTCCAGAGACACCATAAAATCTCCCCCTTTCAGGCTTGCGATGACCGCTCTTAGCGATTCCATCTTGAACTTGAACCTTTTCAGGTATATGTTCAGGGATTTTAAATTCAATATGGGTCTGACCGAACTGTCCGGTTTCGGGACTACAACATGGTCGAATAATAACCCCCTCCTTGTTGAAGGAGGGGAACCTTGACCACCACCTGTTGAAGATACAATTTGTGAATTGCAGTTAACACTATTTCCCTCTCGTGGGGGGAAGCCGGCAGGGCCGTCGGTGAGGGGGCATCTCCTCAAAGTCCAGCTTGTATCCCTGAGACACAATATCTATTGCCCAGGGATCCAGCAGGGAGTGAACCCACTTGTGGCTGAACTTACGAAGACCTGCCCCCACCGGGCCTAGCTCCGCCTGTGGAGCCCTAGCGACATGCGGTGGATTTTGTAGAGGCCGGGGAGGACTTCTGTTCCCGGGAACTAGCTGTGTTGTGCAGCTTCTTTCCTCTGCCCC
This sequence comes from Pseudophryne corroboree, assembly GCF_028390025.1. Classification (NCBI taxonomy): domain Eukaryota; kingdom Metazoa; phylum Chordata; class Amphibia; order Anura; family Myobatrachidae; genus Pseudophryne; species Pseudophryne corroboree. The sequence continues at coordinate 878,700,308 of NC_086444.1, read as the reverse complement.
TGCCTCTGGCAAGAAAGGACGCACCTCGGACTTTCTTGTTTCTGTGTGTTCGAAAGGCTGCATTTGATAATGTCGTGCTTTCCTAGGCTGTGCAGGAATATAAGGCAAACTATCAGAATTACCAGCTATAGCTGTGGAGACCAGGTCCGAGATCCCTACTCCACACAATCCTCAGCCTTCCATATGCCTCTTAAGTCGGCATCACCTGTCCATTGCATATTCTACAGGACACGTCAAGCAGAAATCAACATAGCGTTGACTCTAGAACCCAGTAGACTAATGTCTCTTTGGGCATGTTTTATATATATATATCTCTTAAAACAGCATCTTTAATATATATCTATATATACACACATATATATATATATACACATACACACACACTAGGGTCTAAATCTCTGCTGATAAGGTATCTGTCCACGCTGCTACAGCGCTATAAACCCATGCCGACACAATCGCCGGTCTGAGTAGTGTACCAGAATGTGCACTCTATCTGCAGGAACCCTGAGGATAGCTGTTAAGTCAGGGCTACCTTTTGGGCAAACGTGACACCCTAGGGGAAGATTCCCATAGTATCCTGGCCCTAGTAGGGAAAGGTACTCCCTGAGAATTCTTTGTGGGAAACTGCAGTCTCTTGTCTGGAGATTCCCGCTCTTTTTCATCATGAGAGGAGGGAAATTTACCTCAGCTTTCTTCCCCTTAAACATGTGTACCCTTGTGTCAGGGACAGATGAGTCATCAGTGATATGCAAATCATCTTTTATTACAATAATCATATATTGAATACTTTTCTGCCATTTTGGCTGTAACTTTGCATTATCGTAGTCGACACTTTAGTCAGACTCCGTGTCGATATCAGTGTCTATTATTTTGGATAGTGATCATTGAGAGACTCTGAAGGTCTCTGCGACATAAGGACAGACATGGGTAGATTCCCTGTCTGTTCTCTAAACTTTTGTGCAATAAATTCACCTTAGCACTTAATTACACATAACCAAACAGGTGTCGGAGTTGTCGACGGAGACACCCTCACACACATTTGCTCCATCTCCTCCTTAGGGGAGCCTTTTACCTCAGACATGTTGACACACGCGTACCGACACACCACACACTCAGGGAATGCTCATCTGAAGACAATTCCCCCATAAGGCCCTTTGGAGAGACAGAGAGAGAGTATGCCTGCACACACCCCAGTGATATTAACCCAGGAATAAAACAGTAACTTAATGTTAACCCAGTAGCTGCTGTTTATATTGATTTTTGCGCCTAATTATGTGCCCCCCCTCTCTTTTTACCCTCTTCTATGTAACTGCAGGGGAGAGGCTGGGGAGCTTCCTCACAGCGGTGCTGTGGAGAAAAAACATGGCGCTGGTGAGTGCTGAGGAAGAAGCCCCGCCCCCTCGACGGCGGGCTTCTGTCCCGCTTAAAAGAAGAATTTACTCACCGGTAATTCTATTTCTCTGACGTTCTAGTGGATGCTGGGTACTCCGTAAGGACCATGGGGATTATACCAAAGCTAACAAACGGGCGGGAGAGTGCGGATGACTGCAGCACCGAATGAGCAAACTCAAGGTCCTCCTCAGCCAGGGTATCAAACTTGTAGAATTTTGCAAAAGTGTTTGATCCCGACCAAGTAGCAGCTCGGCAAAGTTGTAAAGCAGAGACCCCTCAGGCAGCCACCCAAGAAAAGCCCACCTTCTTCGTGGAATGGGCTTTTACTGATTTAGGATGCGGCAGTCCAGCCGCAGAATGTGCAAGTTAGCGAGCAATAGTCTGCTTAGAAGCAGGAGCACCCAGCTTATTGGGTGCATGCAGGATAAACAGCGAGTCAGTTTTTCTGACTCTAGCCGTCCTGGAAACATAGATTTTCAGGGCCCGGACTACGTCCAGCAACTTGGAATCCTCCAAGTCCCGAGTAGCCGCAGGCACCACAATAGGTTGGTTCAAATGAAACGCTGATACCACCTTTGGGAGAAATTGGGGACGAGTCCTCAATTCTGCCCTGTCCATATGGAAAATCAGATAAGGGCTTTTACAGGACAAAGCCGCCAATTCTGACACACGCCTAGCTGAGGCCAGGGCCAACAGCATGACTACCTTCCACGTGAGATACTTCAACTCCACGGTCTGAAGTGGCTCAAACCAATGTGATTTTAGGAAATCCAACACTACGCTGAGATCCCAAGGTGCCACTGGAGGCACAAAAGGGGGCTGAATATGCAGCACTCCCTTAACAAACGTCTGAACTTCAGGCAGTGAAGCCAGTTCTTTTTGAAAGAAAATAGACAGGGCCGAAATCTGGACTTTAATGGATCTCAATTTTAGGCCCATAGTCACTCTTGACTGTAGGAAGTGCAGAAATCGACCCAGCTGAAATTCCTCTGTTGGGGCCTTCATGGCCTCACACCAAGCAACATATTTTCGCCATATGCGGTGATAATGTTTTGCTGTCACATCCTTCCTAGCTTTTATCAGCGTAGGAATGACTTCAACCGGAATGCCCTTTTCCATTAGGATCCGGCGTTCAACCGCCATGCCGTCAAACGCAGCCGCGGTAAGTCTTGGAACAGACAGGGCCCCTGCTGTAGCAGGTCCTGTCGGAGCGGCAGAGGCCAAGGGTCCTCTGAGATCATTTCTTGTAGCTCCGGGTACCAAGTTCTTCTTGGCCAATCCGGAACGATGAGTATAGTTCTTACTCCTCTCTTTCTTATTATCCTCAGTACCTTTGGTATGAGAGGAAGAGGAGGGAACACATAAACCGACTGGTACACCCACGGTGTCACTAGAGCGTCCACAGCTATCGCCTGAGGGTCCCTTGACCTGGCGCAATATCTTTTTAGCTTTTTGTTGAGGCGGGACGCCATCATGTACACCTGTGGCCTTTCCCAACGATTTACAATCAGCTGGAAGACTTCTGGATGAAGTCCCCACTCTCCCGGGTGGAGGTCGTGCCTGCTGAGGAAGTCTGCTTCCCAGTTGTCCACTCCCGGAATGAACACTGCTGACAGTGCTAGCACGTGATTCTCCGCCCATCAGAGAATCCTTGTGGCTTCTGCCATCGCCATCCTGCTTCTTGTGCCGCCCTGTCGGTTTACATGGGCGACAGCCGTGATGTTGTCTGACTGAATCAGCACCGGCTGGTTTTGAAGCAGGGGTTCTGCTTGACTTAGGGCATTGTAAATGGCCCTTAGTTCCAGAATATTTATGTGTAGGGAAGTCTCCTGACTCGACCATTGTCCTTGGAAGTTTCTTCCCTGAGTGACTGCCCCCCAACCTCGGAGGCTTGCATCCGTGGTCACCAGGACCCAGTCCTGAATGCCGAATCTGCGGCCCTCGAGAAGATGAGCAGTCTGCAGCCACCATAGCAGAGACACCCTGGCCCTCGGGGACAGGGTGATCAACCGATGCATCTGAAGATGCGATCCGGACCACTTGTCTAATAGATCCCACTGAAAGATCCTTGCATGGAACCTGCCGAAGGGAATTGCTTCGTAAGAAGCTACCAACTTTCCCAGGACTCGCGTGCAGTGATGCACAGACACCTGTTTTGGTTTCAGGAGGTCTCTGACCAGAGATGACAACTCCTTGGCCTTCTACTCCGGGAGAAACACCTTCCTTCTGTTCTGTGTCCAGAATCATGCCCAAGAACAGCAAACGCGTCGTAGGAACCAGCTGCGACTTGTATCCCTGAGATACCACTTGTAGAACCCAGAGATCCACCTGTGAGCGAACCCACTGGTCGCTGAAGTTCCAGAGACGGGCCCCCACCGCACCTGGCTCCACCTGTGGAGCCCCAGCGTCATGCGGTGGACTTAGTGGAAGCAGGGGAGGATTTTTGTTCCTGGGAACTGGCTGTCTGGTGCAGCTTTTTCCCTCTACCCCTGCCTCTGGGCAGAAAGGACGCGCCTCTGACCCGCTTGCCTTTCTGAGGCCGAAAGGACTGTACTTGATAATACGGTGCTTTCTTAGGCTGTGAGGGAACCTGAGGTAAAAAAGTCGACTTCCCAGCTGTTGCTGTGGATACGAGGTCCGAGAGACCATCCCCAAACAATTCCTCACCCTTATAAGGCAAAACTTCCATGTGCCTTTTAGAATCAGCATCACCTGTCCACTGCAGAGTCCATAATACTCTCCTGGCAGAAATGGACATTGCATTAATTCTAGATGCCAGCCGGCAAATGTCCCTCTGTGCAACCCTCATATATAAGACTACGTCTTTAATATGCTCTATGGTTAGCAAAATAGTATCCCTGTCAAGGGAATCAATGTTATCTGACAGGGAATCAGGCCATGCTGCTGCAGCACTACACATCCATGCTGAAGCAATAGCAGGTCTCAGTATAGTACCTGAGTGTGTATACACAGACTTCAGGATAGCCTCCTGCTTTCTATCTGCAGGCTCCTTTAAGGCGGCCGTATCCTGAGACGGCAGTGCCACCTTTTTTGATAAGCGTGTGAGCGCCTTGTCCACCCTAGGGGATGTTTCCCAACGCAACCTGTCCGTTGGCGGAAAAGGGTATGCCATTAGTAATCGCTTAGAAATCACTAATTTCTTATCTGGGGAACACCACGCTTCTTCACACAATTCATTTAACTCATCAGATGGAGGAAAAGTCACTGGCTGCTTTTTCTCCCCAAACATAATACCCTTTTTTGAGCCCCTGATGGCCTCTGAGACGCTTGGGCAGGCGCGGGCTGAGATGCCGGCTGTCCCAAAGCTGTTACGTCATCGAACCTTTTATGCAAGGAGTTGACACTGTCTGTTAATACCTTCCACATATCGATCCACTCTGGTGTCGGCCCCGCAGGGGGCGACATCACACTTATAGGCTCCTGCTCCGCCTCCACGTAAGCGTCCTCATCAAACATGTCGACACAGCCGTACCGACACACCGCACACACACACAGGGAATGCTCTGACTGAGGACAGGACCCCACAAAGTCCTTTGGGGAGACAGAGAGAGAGTATGCCAGCACACACCAGAGCGCTATATAACAGAGGGATTTACACTAATACAAAGTGAATTTTCCCCCAATAGCTGCTTATATCACCTTTTGCGCCTAAATTAGTGTGTCCCCCCTCTTTTTTACCCTTTCCGTAGTGTATACTGCAGGGGAGAGCCTGGGGAGCGTCCTTCCAGCGGAGATGTGAAGAGAAAATGGCGCTGGCTGTGCTGAGGAAGATAGCCCCGCCCCTTCAGCGGCGGGCTTCTCCCGCTTTTTTAATAATATTTATGGCGGGGGATTAGGCACATATACAGTTTATAACTGTATTATGTGCATTTTGCCAACTAAGGTATACATATTGCAGCCCAGGGTGCCGTGCCGTGCCCCCCCCCCCCAGCGCCCTGCACCCACCAGTGACCGGAGCTTGTGGTGTGCTGTGGGAGCAATGGCGCACAGCTGCAGTGCTGTGCGCTACCTTATTGAAGACCGGAGTCTTCAGCCGCCGCTTTTCTCCTGGAATCTTCCGTCTTCTGGCTCTGCAAGGGGGACGGCGGCGCGGCACCGGGAACGGACGATCGAGGTCGGGCCCTGTGTTCGATCCCTCTGGAGCTAATGGTGTCCAGTAGCCTTAGAAGCACAAGCTAGCTGCAAGCAGGTAGGTTTGCTTCTCTCCCCTAAGTCCCTCGTAGCAGTGAGTCTGTTGCCAGCAGATCTCCCTGAAAATAAAAAACCTAACAAATACTTTCTTTTCTAGTAAGCTCAGGAGAGCCCACTAGGTGCATCCAGCTCTGGCCGGGCACAGATTCTAACTAAGGTCTGGAGGAGGGGCATAGAGGGAGGAGCCAGTGCACACCAGATGTAGTACCTAATCTTTCTTTTAAGAGTGCCCAGTCTCCTGCGGAGCCAGTCTATTCCCCATGGTCCTTACGGAGTACCCAGCGTCCACTAGGACGTCAGAGAAATATACATTTACTTGGCGGGGGCTCATACATATATACAGTGCCCAACTGTATATATGCTAAACTTTTGCCAAAGAGGTCCCAATTGCTGCCCAGGGCGCCCCCCCTGCGCCCTGCACCCTTACAGTGACCGGACCATGTGAGGTGTGTGTGGGAGCAATGGCGCACAGCTGCAGTGCTGTGCGCTACCTCAGTGTAGACAGGAGTCTTCTGCCGCCGATTTCGAAGTCTTCTTGCTTCTTATGCTCACCCGGCTTCTGTCTTCCGGCTCTGCGAGGGGGACGGCGGCGCGGCTCTGGGATCGGACGACGAGGGTGAGATCCTGTGTACGATCCCTCTGGAGCTAATGGTGTCCAGTAGCCTAAGAAGCAGGACCTATCTTCAGAGAGTAGGGCTGCTTCTCTCCCCTCAGTCCCACGATGCAGGGAGTCTGTTGCCAGCAGAGCTCCCTGAAAATAAAAAACCTAACAAAATACTTTCTTATAGCAAGCTCAGGAGAGCTCACTGAACAGCACCCAGCTCGTCCGGGCACAGATTCAAACTGAGGTCTGGAGGAGGGACAGAGGGAGGAGCCAGAGCACACCAGAATCTAAATTCTTTCTTAAAGTGCCCATGTCTCCTGCGGAGCCCGTCTATTCCCCATGGTCCTTACGGAGTCCCCAGCATCCACTAGGACGTTATAGAAATGAGGGTTTCGGATCCGGCTGGGATTCCTGTCCCGTTTGGAGCAGGCCAATTAAATTGTAGAATGTAAAAAAAAAAAAAAAAAATTATACACCAGCCATCTAGCAAACCTCCACACCCCAACTGTTACTCAGCCACGGTGGTAGAGTTGGTATCCGCCTTCTTCCGAATATTTTCACCTGGGTCTTTGAAATAGAGTCCCTTGAAAATATAAGTAGTATTATACATATTAGTACTTTGCAGGAGATCCTCACTTCCTAAAATATAGACTATACCAGCAGAGGGCGCTGTTAGCCCTTTTTGCTGTGTGATCTACAATCTGGACAGCAGGGGGAGCTATTAGTGTGATAAAGAAAAACGCTCCCTCTGCATATGGGAGGGAGAGGGGGGAGGATCCTACCCCTCAGGTTGGCGCCGGAATCATTAATGGCTGCCACTGAACATATTATCATGGGGGGGTGTTCCACCCTACCACTATATCTAAGAGCCGTTTGCGACACCCGCCAGCGCGCACTGTGGGACCCGTCACCTCCCGTCCCACAGCGGCGTAACCCGTGATTGTTTTATGAGCTGGGTTTTTAAAGGTAGAGCAGCCTTTATGCACTTGCGCTCTGGCCAGCGCGCACGCCACGGGACCTTTCTCGTACCCCAGCGGTGCCCGCCGGAGAAGAGAAAAGCTGCCCTGCGCACTGTCTCTCGCGCGACCGAGGTTACTCCTCAGCCGCCCGCGCGTAGCTAAGCAACCGAGCTCCGGCCAGCGCGCGCTACGTGATCCTCGGTTCCCTCGTGGCGCAGCTCCCACTATTGATAAGTTAGTTCACCTGGGTTTTCTAACTGACAACTAAATGCTAATGAGCTGTCAACAAGGGAATCCTACGTCTCTGCTAGGGCACTGTACAAAACCAGTACTCACAGCTACTTCAGAGGATCTCCTGTGGAGAGATGCAGACTCCTTCAAAAGGAATCTTTGTCTCCCCCAATGCAACTAGCCTTGTCCCCCTTTGTTGTAGGTTGACGCAGCTATCTTTAAAAAAGTTTTAGTCAGGAGCCAACATGCTCCACGTGCTGTCCCTCCAGCACAATTTTCCAAACTGAGGGAGGAGGGATGTGAAGGGGGAGGAGCCGGCTGTGCAGACAATTCTAGTTTTAGATTGTGCCACACCTCCGGTTGCAAGCTTCACACCCCTACTGTTTAAGAGAGCTCCAGTGTCCCCTAGTGGATGAAAGAGAAATATTGTATTAAATTACTTTCAGGCTGCGTGTATAAGGTGTATATAAAACAAATTAATTGTGTATAATTGTGTGTATGTACACAAAGTTTGTTAAATGCACAGTTATTAAAAAATAAGAATTTACTCACCGGTAATTCTATTTCTCGTAGTCCGTAGTGGATGCTGGGAACTCCGTAAGGACCATGGGGAATAGCGGGCTCCGAAGGAGGCTGGGCACTCTAGAAAGATTTCAGACTACCTGGTGTGCACTGGCTCCTCCCACTATGACCCTCCTCCAAGCCTCAGTTAGGATACTGTGCCCGGACGAGCGTACACAATAAGGAAGGATTTTGAATCCCGGGTAAGACTCATACCAGCCACACCGTACAACTCGTGATATGAAACCCAGTTAACAGTATGAAACAACTGAGCCTCTCAACAGATGGCTCAACAATAACCTGATTTAGTTAACAATAACTATGTACAAGTATTGCAGATAAACCGCACTTGGGATGGGCGCCCAGCATCCACTACGGACTACGAGAAATAGAATTACCGGTGAGTAAATTCTTATTTTCTCTATCGTCCTAGTGGATGCTGGGAACTCCGTAAGGACCATGGGGATTATACCAAAGCTCCCAAACGGGCGGGAGAGTGCGGATGACTCTGCAACACCGAATGAGAGAACTCCAGGTCCTCCTCAGCCAGGGTATCAAATTTATAGAATTTTGCAAACGTGTTTGCCCCTGACCAAGTAGCAGCTCGGCAAAGTTGTAAAGCCGAGACCCCTCGGGCAGCCGCCCAAGATGAGCCCACCTTCCTTGTGGAATGGGCATTGACAGATTTTGGCTGTGGCAGGCCTGCCACAGAATGTGCAAGTTGAATCGTACTACAAATCCAACGAGAAATAGTCTGCTTAGAAGCAGGAGCACCCAGCTTGTTGGGTGCATATAGGATAAACAGCGAGTCAGATTTTCTGACTCCAGCCGTCCTGGAAACATATATTTTCAGAGCCCTGACCACGTCTAACAACTTGGAGTCCTCCAAGTCCCTAGTGGCCGCAGGCACCACAATAGGCTGGTTCAAATGAAACGCTGACACCACCTTAGGGAGAAACTGGGGACGAGTCCTCAATTCTGCCCTATCCATATGGAAAATCAGATAAGGGCTTTTATAAGACAAAGCCGTCAATTCTGATACTCGCCTGGCAGAAGCCAAGGCCAATAACATGACCACCTTCCACGTGAGATATTTCAGATCCACGGTTTTTAGTGGTTCAAACCAATGTGATTTTAAGAAACTCAACACCACGTTGAGATCCCAAGGTGCCACAGGAGGCACATATGGGGGCTGAATATGCAGCACTCCCTTTACAAATGTCTGAACTTCAGGTACTGAAGCTAGTTCTTTCTGAAAGAAAATCGATAGAGCCGAGATCTGTACCTTAATGGAACCCAGTTTTAGGCCCATATTCACTCCTGCTAGCAGGAAATGCAGAAATCGACCCAGTTGAAATTCCTCAGTTGGGGCCTTTTCGGCCTCACACCATGCAACATATTTCCGCCATATGCGGTGATAATGATTTGCTGTAACCTCTTTCCTGGCTTTAATAAGCGTAGGAATGACTTCCTCCGGAATGCCCTTTTCTTTCAGGATCCGGCGTTCAACCGCCATGCCGTCAAACGCAGCCGCGGTAAGTCTTGGAACAGACAGGGCCCCTGCTGTAGCAGGTCTTGTCTTAGCGGCAGAGGCCACGGGTCCTCTGAGATCATCTCTTGAAGTTCCGGGTACCATGTTCTTCTTGGCCAATCCGGAACCACGAGAATTGTGCTTACTCCTCGCTTTCTTATTATTCTCAATACCTTTGGTATGAGAGGCAGCGGAGGGAACACATAAACGGACTGGTACACCCACGGTGTCACCAGAGCGTCCACAGCTATCGCTTGAGGGTCTCTTGACCTGGCGCAATACCTCTCTAGTTTTTTGTTTAGGCGGGACGCCATCATGTCCACCTGTGGACGACCCCACTGATGTACAATCATTTGGAAGACTTCTGGATGAAGTCCCCACTCTCCCGGGTGGAGGTCGTGTCTGCTGAGGAAGTCTGCTTCACATGACAGTGCTAGTACATGATTTTCCGCCCATCGGAGAATTCTTGTGGCTTCTGTCATTGCCATCCTGCTTCTTGTGCCGCCCTGTCGATTCACATGGGCGACTGCCGTGATGTTGTCTGACTGGATCAGCACCGGCTGATGTAGGAGCAGGGATTTTGCTTGACTTAGGGCATTGTAGATGGCCCTTAGTTCCAGAATATTTATGTGAAGGGAAGTCTCCTGACTCGACCATAGTCCTTGGAAGTTTCTTCCCTTTGTGACTGCCCCCCAGCCTCGCAGGCTGGCATCCGTGGTCAGCAGGACCCATTCCTGAATGCCGAATCTGCGACCCTCCAGAAGATGAGCACTCTGCAGCCACCACAGAAGAGACACCCTGGTTCTTGCAGACAGGGTTATCAAGCGATGCATCTGAAGATGCGATCCGGACCACTTGTCCAACAGGTCCCACTGAAAGATTCTGGCATGGAACCTGCCGAATGGAATTGCTTCGTAAGAAGCTACCATCTTTCCCAAAACCCGCGTGCAGTGATGCACCGATACCTGTTTTGGTTTCAGGAGGTCTCTGACTAGAGAAGACAACTCCCTAGCTTTCTCCTCCGGGAGAAACACTTTTTTCTGGACTGTGTCCAGAATCATCCCCAGGAACAGTAGACGTGTCGTCGGGACCAGCTGTGACTTTGGGATATTCAGAATCCAGCCGTGCTGGTTCAGCACTTCCTGAGATAGTGCTACTCCCACCAACAACTGTTCTTTGGACCATGCCTTTATTAGGAGATCGTCCAAGTATGGGATAATTAAAACTCCCTTTCTTCGAAGGAGTATCATCATTTCCGCCATTACCTTGGTAAATACCCTTGGTGCCGTGGAGAGTCCAAACGGCAGCGTCTGGAATTGGTAATGGCAATCCTGTACCACAAATCTGAGGTACTCCTGGTGAGGATGGTAAATGGGGACATGCAGGTAAGCATCCTTGATGTCCAGGGAAACCATGTAATCCCCCTCGTCCAGGCTTGCAATAACCGCCCTGAGCGATTCCATCTTGAACTTGAATTTTTTTATGTACATGTTCAAGGATTTCAAATTTAAAATGGGTCTCACCGAACCGTCCGGCTTCGGTACCACAAATAGTGTGGAATAGTAACCCCGGCCTTGTTGAAGTAGGGGTACCTTGATTATCACCTGCTGGGAATACAGCTTGTGAATTGCCGCTAGCACCGCCTCCCTGTCTGAGGGAGCAATCGGCAAAGCAGATTTTAGGAACCGGTGGGGTGGAGCCGCCTCGAATTCCAGCATGTATCCCTGAGATACTACTTGAAGGATCCAGGGATCCACCTGTGAGCGAGCCCACTGATCGCTGAAATTTCTGAGGCGGGCCCCCACCGTACCTGGCTCCACCTGTGGAGCCCCACCGTCATGCGGCGGACTTGGAAGAGGAAGCGGGGGAGGACTTTTGTTCCTGGGAACCTGCTGTCTGTTGCAGCCTTTTTCCCCTACCTCTGCCTCTGGACAGAAAGGACCCGCCTTTTCCACGCTTGCTTTTCTGGGTCCGAAAGGACTGAACCGGATAAAATGGCGCCTTCTTAGGCTGTGAGGGAACATGGGGTAAAAATGCTGACTTCCCAGACGTTGCTGTGGAAACTAGGTCGGAGAGACCATCCCCAAATAATTCCTCCCCTTTATAAGGCAAAACTTCCATGTGCCTCTTGGAATCTGCATCTCCCGTCCACTGACGAGTCCATAAGCATCTCCTAGCAGAGATAGACAATGCACTTACTTTAGATGCCAGCCGGCAAATTTCCCTCTGTGCATCTCTCATATATAAGACTGAATCTTTTATATGGTCAATCGTTAGCAGAATAGTGTCTCTGTCTAGTGTGTCAATATTTTCTGACAGTTTTTCTGACCATGCAGCGGCAGCACTGCACATCCAAGCTGACGCAATAGCTGGTCTAAGTATAATGCCCGAGTGTGTGTATACAGACTTCAGGATTGCCTCCTGCTTTCTATCAGCAGGCTCCTTAAGGGCGGCCGTATCCTGAGAGGGTAGTGCCACCTTTTTTGACAAACGTGTGAGCGCTTTATCCACCCTAGGTGGTGTTTCCCAACGTGACCTATCCTCTGGCGGGAAAGGGAACGCCATTAGTACCTTCTTAGGAATTACAAATTTTTTATCCGGGAAAAGCCACGCTTCTTCACACACTTCATTTAGTTCATCTGATGGGGGAAAAACTACGGGTAGTTTTTTCTCCCCAAACATAATACCCTTTTTTGTGGTACCTGGATGTAAATCAGAAATGTTTAACACCTCTTTCATTGCCTCAATCATGCAGTGAATGGCCCTGACGGGCATTAGGTTTGACTCATCGTCGTCGACACTGTTATCAGTATCCGTGTCGACATCCGGGTCTGCAAACTGAGGTAGTGGGCGTTTTAGAGCCCCTGACTACCCCTGAGGCACCTGGACAGGCACGAGCTGAGATCCCGGCTGTCCCACATTTGGCATGTCGTCAAATTTCTTATGTAAAGAATCTATACGTGCACTCATTTCTTTCCATAAGTTCATCCACTCGGGTGTCTGCCCCGCAGGGGGTGACGTCCCTTCAAAATGCATCTGCTCCGCCTCCACCTCATTATCCTCATCAAACATGTCGACACAGCCGTACCGACACACCCCCCACACACAGGGAATGCTCAACAGAGGACAGGACCCACAAAAAGCCCTTTGGGGGTGTCAAAGTCAGAAAAATGTCTCAATGCACGTTGCCATATTTGCACCGCACACTGGTCCGTGCTGCGCGTGCGTACGCTCTCCCGTGGAGGCGCATACCCGCAATAGCGTGCACTCGCAGGCGCGGTATGCGCATTTACGGTAGAGTTTATGTAGTCGTAGCGTGCGACTCATTCGTTACATATTTTCACAATTAATGTAGTTTATAGATCATGGTCCCTTTGATAGATTCTGAAAGTTTGGTTAAAATACAATGTCCCAGAGCTGAGGAATCCCTCTTTATATCGTACGAAGGGTCTAACAGGAATCATACGGCAGTGTTTGGTACCCATCGGAAGAGTATTTAATTAGCAATATTCCGGTGTTGGTTTGGAGCGTATTAATCGCTCGTGCGAATAGTTATGGACATAAGAAGTTTATGTCCATTTCTATTATTTACTCATACTCAGGTATGCGGCGGGAAACCCAGTTTCCCACCCACCTGAGCTGTTGGAAATCGTCACAGCCCACCTGTATGAATCACCCTATGACCTTTTGTTATGATGCAGGGCCGAATTCCTTCGGCCAATGGACAATGGGATTGTAGGGACTATGAGATTGCATTGTGTGTGGGGCATAAATAGGCAGGCCGACCACATCCAGCTCTCACTCTCTCATCAACGGTTATCTGCTGATAGCCGGGAGCTGGATATCGAGGCGCAGGCGATCATACCCTTTGTGCGTAAGTTTCTCTCCGTAATCATTGTCTTTCTGTGAGCCAATTTCTCTCTCAATTTCTCTCTCTCTATCTCTCTCTCTCCTCTTTTCTCTTATATCTCTCATAGTATTATAGTATTGTACTGTATTGCATTTAGGTCAGTGTAGTATTGTCTTTTTGTATTTATTGTTTAGTTCTGTGGTTAGGAAGTCTCTGTTATATTGTAGTGTATCATTTGTACTGTTATCCCCTTTTACAAGTATATTAGATATAATACAGTTAATAGGCTTTGGAACCTAAACCAGTATCTGTGTATTTTCTATAGTATTAAGTGTTCACTTGAGCGTCGGTGACGCTCAAGCAGCTTTGTAGTTAGTCAGGTTACACAAGGTTGCACTTACACCCTGTACTCACATTAAGGTATTCAGTGTATTTCATTGGTATAAGGTTTTAACATAAAGGTATAGTGTTGTGAGCGTCTGCATCGCTGGTGACCTCCTCGTGGTCTCGAGCGTAAGCTACGCCATAGCGAATCATTACCCTAGACATAACCAATAACGTGTCCTGTGATCACTGGGCCGTGAGCGAACGTGACGCTTGAGCGTCTCGCCTACGGCTGAGCGATCGTTACGCAACTAGCGTACCATTACGGTACTTCTTAAGTAAACAGCGTACAGTGTTCTTAGCTTCATAAAGGGTTGTTTATACGACAAGGAATTTAGCATTGTCAATTGGGGACTCGTCCTATCCTTCTCATATCTGCACTAGGTAGATCAGCAGACATTATCCCTCCAGCAAAAGGGTGGGAGGTTGTCTCGCAGTTGCTGACGGGATAAGCGTCTGCTTCGCTTAGATAAAGAGTGCTGAAGGAATCCGGGAACCGGAAGTAAGAACAAAACGCTTGTGTCTTTTTAAAACTGTTTTATTTCTCTTCTGTCTTGCGTATACACGCACGCATACATTTATCTGCATTTCTTTTTCAAATTTCGTATATCACTATTCCTGTTTGCCAATTTTTATAGTTGATAGAAAGTGCTAAAAAGAGATTTGCTGTTATTTCATAGTAGAGGTAATAGTTAAAGTATAGACCAACACACGGCTTGTCTGGGAGATAAGACAGTCAGTGTGGTGTGCGGTAGATGATCAGGGATCATTTACATTGATAAAAGTATATATTGTGTTACGGTGGATCTTTGCATTGCGTACACGTGTCACTAACAAAGACTAGCGTACGCAATCCAAAGGCAGACGCACGCAGCGTTCATTACGCAACGTAGCGTCCGGTTACGCCCACGTAGCTCAAGTTGTGATAAAGTGAAGTAACGCAAAGGCGATAATTAACGCACAGCGGTAGATAACGCGACGCGGTAAATAACGCAAATCTATTTTTGGAAAAATCTGAAATTTAGTTTAACAGATCCTGCTCCTAATTGGTAACACTTTTGGCCTAAAGACAATTTCTGCGCAGAAATAGATATAGAAACAAAGTGTACATGTGTTGAGTGAGTGTGTTTTGTATACAAAAGTTTATATAACTTTAAGGTGGAACCAAAAGGAAAGCCGGGTACTCGTCAAGGGACATACGTGTAAGTGACATATACGGTGGCTAGGGAGGCATCCCTGGTTAAATAATATTTGAGCATTAGAGTATAGCGGATCATAAGGTAACAAGACCAGGAGGTCATAAGGTAACAAGACCAGGAGGTCATAAGGTAACAAGACCAGGAGGTCATAAGGTTAACAGGTAAAATAGACAAAGAGGTCCGCTATAAAAGTCCAGTGGCACAACGCCTGGGGTGTTGGTGCAGAACCCATATAGGCCATAAGCTCTTGCTGAAGGAATCGCGGCCGGAAACATCGATTCCATTGATCTTTCAGTGCATGACAAGTAGTGCTCGTGTACTGAACGATTGGACCGCACGTAATTGTGTGCAGTAGTTAGTAATCTGACCTAATACCATTAGAGTAAAGTGGTCACAAACGCTATTTGTACATTCTGACGTGATTTGTGTAATTTTTTATTTTTGGAAGGGAAGTTCGCTGGTCACTCAGGAACTATCCAACAACCGATACTTGCTGGGGAACGCGCCCCAGTAAATAAAGGTTCACAGGGGCCCTAGGTTGGGTACAGCAGCTCTGGTTACAGTGATTGCAGTACTGGCCAACGTGGGCGAGAAGTAAGTGGGGTACTTGATAAACCACCACCGCCGGCCTGCCCAAGGACATCTTGGTTTGTTTGTAAGGGTTCGCTGAAAACCTTGAGATAAAGATCCAAGGAGGAATAAGCAACGCCTGCAGATTATGGGGGCCATTTGTTCCGGTAGGGGGCGATCAACCTCGGTTCGGGTTGATTCAGAGAACCGACCAGTTGGGTCGGCACGATATGTAATGTGTGAAAAATACGGTAGTCACACAGAGGTTTTATGTGATGAATGGGAGAGAATGACTGTACAAGACAGGGACAAATTCCCAAGAATAGGTAGCTTCAGTCCAGAAGTGTTACAAAATTTAAGGAGGAGGATATGTCTCGTAAAATCAACAAAGAGACGAATTCAACATCATGATTGTTTACAGTTATGGCACCAGGAAGGTGAGATACAGAGAGGGTTGGCTCTGGCGGCAGGATCTGGGGCAGTCAGGAAGTTGATTGCCACAGCTCCTCCTCCACCATACATTGCAGGAGAGAAGTTGATTGCGGAGAGAAACGCACTGGGTTGTAAAACACAAACTCTTAGTAACACTGTAAATGTTAATGATGTTAACCAAATAACTCATGCAAGTATTAACCCGTGCAAGTTGTACTCTGTTTTGAACCTTCCTCAGGAGTGTGATCAAGAAGAAGATTCGGCAACAATTTCAGCTCTCTCTCTTGCGGCCACCATAGCAGAGACCACAGTAGGCACAGCAACACCCACGAGATTAGTGAAAGCCCCTAGCGGAGGGATAGGTGAGGTCGTGTCAACGGGTAAGTACGGCACCATGCACTACACTGAAACCATTGTACCACAAGTTGTAGAATCTACACAGGAAGAGGCTGTTAAAATTGCTCCTGTAAGGGTAATAGCAGTTCCCAATGGAAAAACAGATGTGTCTGGAGCCACTCCCATAAGGAACATTGCCATGTACACTCCATTTTCCAGAATGGAATTAAGAACAATAGTGTCCGAATTTCCTGACCCCAGAAAGGATTTAGTTGCTAGCCAAAAATACATCAGGGATTTAGGCAACACTGTAGAACCCAACAACAAGGATTGGCAGATACTGCTAAGAGCTTGTTTACCTTCCAATGTTGATGCAACTCAGTTTTTAGCTGATTGTGCATTGGATAAAGATGTACCGCTTACAGACGTGTACAACAAGGATAATGTAAAAAGGATAAATTTACAGCTAAAAGAGTATTTCCCAGCCGTTGTTAAATGGAATAAAATATTTTCCATTAAGCAAAAGGAGTCCGAAACGGCAATAGAATATTTTCACCGGGCACTATTAGAAATGGCAAAGTACACTGGTATAGAAGACATTAAGACCAACCCAAACCATCGAGAAGTAGCAGTATCTGTACTGATGGATGGTTTAAAGGAAACATTAAAGACTAGGGTTCAGACCACGCAACCATGCTGGCGAGGTCTGTCAGTGTCCGGCTTGAGAGAGGCTGCTATTGATCACGACAGAAATATCACTAGGCACAGGGAGTCGCAAAGTGATAAGTTGATGTCCGTAAGTATACAGGCGCTGACCACAAGGCAGCCTGCGTATGTACCACCGAATCCTGTGGGTAAGGCAAGTGTAATAACATGTTTTTCTTGTAACAGACCGGGACACTATGCACGAGAATGTAGAACAAAGAATGTACAAAGATCTTTTCAACCCCCTAGACAACAACACAACACACGACATTGGGAGCAGGGTCCACAGAGGCGGAGTTTTGAGCCACATACAGGGGAAACAAAAAGATATCCCCCGAACAGAGATTGGCATGCCTCTGGTAGTTCCCAGCTAACTCCCCCACAAGTAGTTGCTGCCAATGGGATTCAGGGAGGTCAGCATACCCAATAGGGGTGTGGCCATACCTGTAATCTGCAGCCAGTTAAGTTGATTGCCAGTCTTGGAAGCGAACCAGAGATTGCAATCAATGTAGCTGGTAAAACTTTAAACTTTCTTGTAGACACAGGGGCGGCCAAGTCAGTGATAAATTCGACAGTGGGCATGAGAACCACTGGTAGGACAATTCCAGCCATGGGAGTAACAGGAGTAGTCCAGCACTACCCTGTTAGCAAACCAGCCGAGATTACAATAGGGCCTTTGCATACCAAGCATTCCTTTTTGCTGGCTGCATCGGCACCAACCAATCTCCTGGGAAGAGACTTACTATGTAAAATGGGTTGCGTCATTTATTGTACTCCTGAAGGTGTATTCTTGGACATTCCTGAGAATCACGCTCAGGAAGTACGAGACATGTTAGACTCCCCATCAAAATTAATGTCACATTCCATTATGACAAATAGGAATCCATCCCAAGTAGAAGAGATGACATCTCAGATACCAGAGTCGCTTTGGACAAAAGATGGACAGGACACTGGATTAATGGCAAATGTAGCTCCAGTAGTTGTGCAAGTAAAAGATGGTAGGATAGCTCCAAAAATCCCACAGTATCCTCTGAAGCCAGAGGTGGAGTTAGGAGTTTTTCCCGTAATAGAGCGCTTGCTACAACAGGGCATTCTAGTAAGAACGTCCAGCACAGCAAATAGTCCCATCTTCCCTGTTAAAAAGAGTGGGGGGAGGGGTTACAGGCTAGTGCAGGATCTAAGGGGGATTAACAAAATAGTTGAGAGTCAGTTCCCCGTAGTGCCTAATCCAGCTGTCATCCTAATGCAAATTCCTCCCACTGCCAAATTTTTCACTGTTATTGACCTCTGCTCCGCTTTCTTTTCGGTACCTCTGCACCCTGACAGCCAATATTTGTTTGCATTCACATACAGAGGAGTCCAATACACGTGGACTCGGTTACCCCAAGGTTTCATAGATAGTCCAAGTATATTTTCTCAGGCTTTGCATGATTGTTTACAGTCTTTCCAACCGGAAAGTGGATCAGTGTTGATACAGTACGTGGATGATCTACTACTGTGTTCTGATTCATTGGAGGCATCCCTGAAGGATACGAAACAGCTCCTGTTTCATCTTTCAGACACAGGTCACAAGGTCTCCAAAGACAAGTTGCAATTATGCCAAGCTAAGGTAAAATACTTGGGACACTGTCTAACACAAGGACTGAGACACCTGACCGCTGATAGAATCCAAGCCATTAGAGACATGACACTGCAACAAACCCAGCAACAGATCAGGACGTTTTTAGGAATGTGTGGGTATTGCCGTAATTGGATCCCAGGGTTTTCCATGTTGGCGCTACCTTTGCAGGAAATGGTCTCCTCAAACAAACCTGATCGGATTTCGCATACAGACGAATCCGAAACAGCATTTGAGAGACTCAAACAGTGCCTAACGCAGGCACCAGCACTAGGTATGCCAGACTATGGGAAACCCTTTGAACTATACGGAACAGAAAGTGCTGGGTGCGCAGCAGGTGTACTAACACAAAAACACGGTGATGCCAGCAGGCCAATTGCATACTACAGCGCTCAGCTAGACACGGTAGCGCGATCCCTCCCCACATGCTTGCGTAGCGTTGCGGCGATAGCATTGCTAGTGACGAAAAGCGAAGATGTCGTGCTAGGCCACAATCTCACAATCCATACACCGCATGCGGTATCTGCCTTATTGAATTCTGCCCAAACCAGACACGTCTCATCAGCAAGGTTTACAAGATGGGAATTGGCATTAATGGCCCCAGTAAACATCACCATAAGGAGATGCAGTGCATTAAATCCTGCGACATTTCTCCCAGGTGTGCCTGGTCAGGCACAAAGGGTGGAAGGTGAGAGTGATGGGGAAGGAGGATTTAATGCAAAGGAAGATACACATGATTGTATGGAATATTTGACCCAAAATTTTACCGCAAGGCCTGACATCAGTGACAATCCACTAGAAGATGCAGAACTCACGTTCTACACGGACGGTAGTTGTCACAGACAGTCAGACTCGGGAGACTTGTGTACTGGATACGCAGTCGTAGATGACCAAGACACCATAGAAGCGGAACCGCTAGGCCCACCTCACTCAGCCCAGGTTGCTGAACTGGTCGCCCTAACCAGAGCATGTGAATTGGCTAAGGGTAAGTCTGCCAATATCTACACCGATTCTAGATACGCCTTCGGGGTAGTCCATGATTTCGGAGCCCTATGGCGGCTCAGAAATTTCATGACGGCAGCCGGCACACCGATAGCGCATGCAGCTCATATAAAAAGGCTTCTAACAGCGATACAGGAACCCGACAGAGTGGCTGTTATCAAATGTAAAGCACATACATATAGCCAAGACCCAGTATCCCTTGGTAACAGCCGAGCAGACGAAGCCGCAAAGCTTGCAGCTGCTACCCCCACACGGACAGACACCACACAGTTGATGGTATTTAATACCATCAACACACAGAAGTTGTGTGAGATGCAGAATTTGTGTTCCACACAGGAAAGAGCAGTCTGGAAGGCAAAGGGATATGGCCAGGAGTCCTCAGGGCTCTGGACGGATGGACATGGTAAACCAGTGGCCCCCAGGGCATACCTTCCATGTCTGGCTGAAGCAGCTCACGGGCTGACTCATCTAGGCAAGGAGGGGATGTGCAAATTGGTAAGAGCATACTGGTGCGCCCCAGGATTCTCCTCTCATGCGGGTAAAAGAGCAATGTCATGCCTTACCTGTCTGAGAAAGAATATTGGAAAAACAATACCTACAGAACCATCCCATATCCCACCTGCCGGCGGCCCTTTCCAAGTAATACAAATTGACTTCATTCAATTACCCCCATGTAGAAATTTGAAATATGTACTTGTTTGTATAGATGTTTTCTCGAATTGGGTCGAAGCTTTTCCAGCAGCTACAAATACCGCTATGTTTACAGCTAAGAAAATTGTGCAGGAATTTGTATGTAGATATGGTATCCCTAGAATCATTGAAAGTGATAGGGGTACCCATTTTACAGGTGATGTCTTTCAAGGAATGTGTAAGTTGATGGGAATTGATAGCAAGCTGCACACTCCGTACCGTCCACAGGCGAGTGCGAAGGTCGAAAGAGTGAACAGCACTATTAAAAATAAATTGAGTAAAGTAATGGCAGAGACAGGATTGACGTGGCCAGAAGCTTTACCCATTGTTTTGTATAGCATCAGAACCACTCCCAGGTCCCCTCTTAATCTGTCTCCTTTTGAAATCTTGTTTGGTCGACAACCGCATGTCATGATTAACCCTCAGGATGATTTGAAATGTAACAATGAAGTAACTGTAAAGTACTTGATTAACATGAGTAAACAGTTGAGGAATCAAAATGATAATCTGAAGTTGGTGATTCCTGATTTACCAGGTAGTAATTGTCATGACATTGAACCTGGGGATTATGTAATGATACGAAATTTTCTACGCTCAGGTTGTCTTATTGATAGATGGGAAGGACCATACCAGGTCTTATTGACCAGCACCACAGCATTGAAGGTTGCTGAGAAAGAGACTTGGGTCCATTCATCCCACTGCAAAAAGGTCGCTGATCCAGAAAAGTCCCGTGATAAGGAACAGACGGTAGAGGTTGTATCACTAGAGTGTCTGTTCCAGGAGGACTGAGGCGGCACCTGAGCCTTGAAGACCGGAAGCAGTTGTCGACTCCCCTCTCCCTTTTATTGTTTTCTCCACTTCCCATCCCCTCTCCCTTAAAATTTCTTTTTCCCCCTTCTCATTCTTCTCTATTTCCTCCTCAAAGATGGACTTGCCCCAAGAGACTGTGATCCGGATTTTGATGTTAACCATGATGTTGACCAGAGCAGTCTGTTCCGGCGAGAGTACCATAGAGGTCGAGAGAGGTTCTGGAATGGGTTCCGATTATGATGATGGAGGCGTAGTTTTCCAAGATCAACCAAACCAACAAGCAAAGGCGAGTATCAGAAAACGATCCGATAGGAGAAATTGTGATGGATTGTTAGCTGAAGAAAATTGTATCTGTAGGCTCTGTGATAATCTGGTTGAAGATGGATGCATAAAGAAATGCCAATCTAGTTTTAATATCCATATGGACCGGCATCCATTGAGTGACTATCACTCTCTAGTGGGTAATGTGTTAAACAAGACCGATTGTTGGGTATGCTCTCAAGTACCTCAGGGTCACAGTAAATCAGGGCTAGTACCATTTCCTTTAACGTTAGGGGAGGTACTTGAGCTAAGTGGTGGGAGACCGGTGGACCGGAGGTTTAACATCTCCAGCCCTCCTAGTTTGAAGCTCCACCAATACCATGTGGATAGGTCCCTCTTATGTTTTAACATCTCCAATCCCAGAAAACCGGGAAATTGGGAAGTGTCATGGAGCAACCTTACCATGACCTTTTCACACAGAGCAGATAGAATGCCTACAGATACAGAGCTCGTACGCCACATAGCCAGTAGAGGAAAATCTTTCCGGTATCGATATACCTTAGGAAATAGGATTACTAGAGTTGGAGAGGTATCACCAGGATACTGTGCACATATCGTACAAACCGATACGTGCATTAGGCAGATGGAAGAATTAGGGTCAGGAGATTTCACCTGGAAGGTTTGTAACATGGTCATGTCCTTCTCCGTCCCATATGTTCTCCCCGATGATGCATATTTCATATGCGGGAGAAAGGCGTACAAGTGGCTTGCCCCAAACTCTGAAGGATTGTGTTATATTGGAAAAGTATTGCCTGAAGTGATGACTGTTACACATGACAAAATGAAGGACATACACCGTGGTGCCCAAGCTCCTTATACTCACACTCATTACGAGCACCGAGTTAAAAGACAACTGTCAGAAAGGTTAGAGCATCCGGCCTCTGATTTTATCCATGAATCCACCGGGATTCAGGTTCTGGTAGCGTTAGATTTCACTCGTACCGCTCGGGGAGTGATGAATTATAGATACATTTCCGCACTCGCCAATTTGTTAGATAATATCACTGAAATGTATGATGACACGTTTAGATACACTGGAAGAGAACTTCAAGCTTATAAAACAGAACTAGTTCAGCATAGGATGGTTCTTAATTATCTTACAGCAGTAACAGGCGGATATTGTGTTACATTGGCAACACAGTACGGCATAAAGTGTTGCACGTATATCACAAATAGCACCGAGGATCCGGTAGAGGTCATAGACCAAAAGATGGACGATATTCTGCAATTAAAGTGGTAATTTCGTCGAAAACACAATCTCACCCTTGCTGCTGTAGGTAATGAGCTGACTGGTTGGGTGTCATGGTTGAACCCGCGAAATTGGTTCTCCGGTTTAGGAGACTGGGCTCAAGGAGTCATAATGGATGTTGGAAAGTTTCTCCTATGTATCTTGGGTGTTGTTATATCGATTGGATTGATATTTAGATGCGGGCAGGCTTTAATGAGGTGCAAACAAAGTACAAAAGTGATGAGCTTGAGGAGTGAGGAAACCGTAATTAACCTGGATTTGATTTATGACCCAATGATAGAAACCAGAATGTGATGAAAATGCGATTATACGGTCCGTTTCTTTCACCTGTTTTTCTGCTTTTCTCCAAGATACAAAGACCCCCTTGGACGAGGAAGTTGACGAGACGTTATACAGACAACAGACAAGCACCAAAGAAGAAGATTTGACAACTTTAAATATGGACACTTGATGAACTTTGCCATGGATCCCCAGTTTCCCTAGTATTTTTAAACTCACGCTAGCCCAACATTTTTTGTAAATCTGATGGCTCAGACAAAGCTATTTGCTCATGCCTAAGGAGCAATACAGCGCAAAGAAGACGACTCTCAACAGATACCGAAAACAACTTCGACGACAGATGTACATTTCCCTGACATAGAATATCATTGCATTTTTCGTAAGTGTTCTTTATCTTCATCTCTACAACCCTCAGGTAACGACACACATAGACGATAGGGAATACAGGCACAGATAGCAGCAACCACATACCTCCCCCATTCATGTATCATCAACTAAAATGTGCATCCCCATTTTGTTGCAACCACAGCCGAAATGAGCTCGGTAGAGTTTGACAGCCCATCCACAGACCTGTACCACAGGACAAGAAGGAATTCAAATGTATACTTCGCAATACCTCGAAGCTTGATTTACCACACGTACGGCACGATGATACATGACCCTCCAAACATGGACTCATACACACATGCTTCTACTTTCTCACTAGGTCATACCCTCTTCACACCTACTCCACTCTTCTCCCCTACCCAACCATGGAAATCAATTAACCCCTGACTTACATTTTTCTCCTTAAATGTTTTGTGGCAGTTATTATTGACTGCCAAAGGGTGGACTGTCAAAGTCAGAAAAATGTCTCAATGCACGTTGCCATATTTGCACCGCACACTGGTCCGTGCTGCGCGTGCGTACGCTCTCCCGTGGAGGCGCATACCCGCAATAGCGTGCACTCGCAGGCGCGGTATGCGCATTTACGGTAGAGTTTATGTAGTCGTAGCGTGCGACTCATTCGTTACATATTTTCACAATTAATGTAGTTTATAGATCATGGTCCCTTTGATAGATTCTGAAAGTTTGGTTAAAATACAATGTCCCAGAGCTGAGGAATCCCTCTTTATATCGTACGAAGGGTCTAACAGGAATCATACGGCAGTGTTTGGTACCCATCGGAAGAGTATTTAATTAGCAATATTCCGGTGTTGGTTTGGAGCGTATTAATCGCTCGTGCGAATAGTTATGGACATAAGAAGTTTATGTCCATTTCTATTATTTACTCATACTCGGGTATGCGGCGGGAAACCCAGTTTCCCACCCACCTGAGCTGTTGGAAATCGTCACAGCCCACCTGTATGAATCACCCTATGACCTTTTGTTATGATGCAGGGCCGAATTCCTTCGGCCAATGGACAATGGGATTGTAGGGACTATGAGATTGCATTGTGTGTGGGGCATAAATAGGCAGGCCGACCACATCCAGCTCTCACTCTCTCATCAACGGTTATCTGCTGATAGCCGGGAGCTGGATATCGAGGCGCAGGCGATCATACCCTTTGTGCGTAAGTTTCTCTCCGTAATCATTGTCTTTCTGTGAGCCAATTTCTCTCTCTCTCTCTCTCTCTCTCTCCTCTTTTCTCTTATATCTCTCATAGTATTATAGTATTGTACTGTATTGCATTTAGGTCAGTGTAGTATTGTCTTTTTGTATTTATTGTTTAGTTCTGTGGTTAGGAAGTCTCTGTTATATTGTAGTGTATCATTTGTACTGTTATCCCCTTTTACAAGTATATTAGATATAATACAGTTAATAGGCTTTGGAACCTAAACCAGTATCTGTGTATTTTCTATAGTATTAAGTGTTCACTTGAGCGTCGGTGACGCTCAAGCAGCTTTGTAGTTAGTCAGGTTACACAAGGTTGCACTTACACCCTGTACTCACATTAAGGTATTCAGTGTATTTCATTGGTATAAGGTTTTAACATAAAGGTATAGTGTTGTGAGCGTCTGCATCGCTGGTGACCTCCTCGTGGTCTCGAGCGTAAGCTACGCCATAGCGAATCATTACCCTAGACATAACCAATAACGTGTCCTGTGATCACTGGGCCGTGAGCGAACGTGACGCTTGAGCGTCTCGCCTACGGCTGAGCGATCGTTACGCAACTAGCGTACCATTACGGTACTTCTTAAGTAAACAGCGTACAGTGTTCTTAGCTTCATAAAGGGTTGTTTATACGACAAGGAATTTAGCATTGTCAGGGGGGACAGAGTGAGAGTATGCCAGCACACACCAGAGCGCTATATATATACAGGGACTAACTGAGTTATGTCCCTAATAGCTGCTTTTCATATAATATATGTATATATACTGCCAAATTTAATGCCCCCCCTCTCTTTTCCCTCTTACTGTTACTGTATATTGCAGGGAAGAGTCAGGGAGCTTCCTTCCAGCCGAGCTGTGAGGGAAAAATGGCGCCAGTGTGCTGAGGAGAAAGGCTCCGCCCCTTTTTCGCGGCCTATTCTCCCGCTTTTTATGGAATTCTGGCAGGGGTATTTACCTCATATATAGCCTCTGGGGCTATATATTGAGGTATTTTAGCCAGCCAAGGTGTTATTATTGCTGCCTCAGGGCGCCCCCCCCCCCCCAGCGCCCTGCACCCTCAGTGACCGGAGTGTGAAGTGTGAGAGGAGCAATGGCGCACAGCTGCAGTGCTGTGCGCTACCTTGGTGAAGACAGAGTCTTCATGCCGCCGATTTTCCGGACCATCTTCTTGCTTCTGGCTCTGTAAGGGGGACGGCGGCGCGGCTCCGGGACCGAACACCAAGGACTAGGCCTGCGGTCGATCCCTCTGGAGCTAATGGTGTCCAGTAGCCTAAGAAGCCCAATCCGGCTGCAAGCAGGCGAGTTCGCTTCTTCTCCCCTTAGTCCCTCGCTGCAATGAGCCTGTTGCCAGCAGGTATCACTGAAAATAAAAAACCTAAGTCTATTCTTTCTAAGAGCTCAGGAGAGCCCCTAGTGTGCATCCAACCTCGGCCGGGCACGAATTCTAACTGAGGCTTGGAGGAGGGTCATAGTGGGAGGAGCCAGTGCACACCAGGTAGTCTGAAATCTTTCTAGAGTGCCCAGCCTCCTTCGGAGCCCGCTATTCCCCATGGTCCTTACGGAGTTCTCAGCATCCACTAGGACGTCAGAGAAATATTGGCTAAAATTACCTTCAGGCTGGGTGTATAAGGTGTATATGAAACAAATGCGTTCTGTGCTTAGACTTGGGTCCCATTACCATGATATTGCATTATGGTATGCAATTATTCCAAAATATGGACAAATCCAATATCCAAAATACTTCTGGTCCCAAGCATTTTGGATATAGGATACTCAACCTGTATTAGATAATTATACTAGATAAAAAGGCAGACATATGAACTGTACTTTAGGTAGAGGTGTGTCAGACCACACAACTTATTATATTAATACCAAATCTCATTGTGACTCCAGTTAACAGTAATTTGCCATCTGTCTCCTGCTCTTTTTTGGTGCACATCACTGATTTCCCTAACATTTACAGCCAGCCTTCACTCTGCCCACTATTTTCTTGTGAATGAAATCAGAAGCACATGGAGCAGCCATATGAGATTTTGATCTGTTTCTCATGTGATAAGACTGCAATACACTGAATACAATAAGTATACTGTGCCTTTCATGTAATAAGCGAGAACAACGCCTGAGTCAATGAATGAAGATCAATTAAGTAGGCACAGATAAGACCGACCTGAAAATAATATATATATATATATATATATATATATATATATATATATATATATATGCAAACTGTTTTCAATTCCAAAGAATGAGCAACACTAATGGGAATTCATCATTATTTAGTAGCAAGGCAAACAAGCTACACTACTGGCATGTAAATGAAGACTACTTATGTTACATGTATACTTATTGCGGATGGGTATTCTACAATAGAAAAGGACATGATTGTATAGGCTGTTCCTGTGGAAAAACTAAAAGCAAACAATTGGAAAGTCTAAAGCTATTTTATAATGTGACATACTACTCTATGGGGTATATGCAATTGCGGTCGAATTCCCGAAAATGTCGAAAAACTGGACATTTTCGCCAAAAAAAAAAAAAAAAAAATCGACAATGCAATTCAGTACTTTTCGGCAAAAAAACAGACTTTCCAAAACCGACTTTTTGAAATTCGACATTTGTCAAATTCGACATTTCTGCAATGGTACAAATGCGGCAATTCGACAAAAGTATATTCAATTGAAGATTGTAAATTCGACAACAGTGCTTTTAGACAGTAAATTCGTAATTTTCAATCCGCCACACTTTGCTGGCGGAATCTAATAAAAAAATGTAAAAACATGTTTTTCTTGTGTTGTTTTTTTTATTGGTAATAGCATATACAGGTTGAGTATCCCTTATCCAAAATGCTTGGGACCAGAGGTATTTTGGATATGGGATTTTTCCGTATTTTGGAATAATTGCATACCATAATGAGATATCATGGTGTTGGGACCTAAATCTAAGCACAGAATGCATTTATGTTACATATACACCTTATACACACAGCCTGAAGGTTATTGTAGACAATATTTTTTGTAACTTTGTGCATTAAACAAAGTGTGTGTACATTCACACAATTCATGTATGTTTCAAATACACCTTATACACACAGCCTGAGGGTCATTTAATACAATATTTTTAATAACTTTGTGTATTAAACAAAGTTTGTATACATTGAGTTATCAAAAAACAAAGGTTTCACTGTCTCACTCTCACTAAAAAATTTCCGTATTTCGGAATATTTGGATATGGGATACTCAACCTGTATCTATTTATATTAGAAGGGATTAGGTACTTGGTTTGTCTATATTGGTAGCACAAGTATTTATATATTTAAAAAAAAATATATATAAAAAAAATATATATATATATATATATATATATATATATATATATATATATATATATATATTTTTTTTTTTTTTTTAAATGGAATGGTAAAAATCTGGAAAAAAAAATGCGTGGGGTCCCCCCTCCTAAGCATAACCAGCCTCGGGCTCTTTGAGCCGGTCCTGGTTGCCAAAATACGGGGGGGAAAAATGACAGGGGATCCCCCGTGCAAAAAATCAATATTTGTGCATTTTACTCAAGGCTATCAGCCCCCCATCCGCAGCCCTTGGATGGGGGGACAGCCTCGGGCTTCACCCCTGCCCACTCCTCCAGGGTACCCCGGCCAGGGGTGACTAGTTGGGTATTTAATGCCACGGCCGCAGGGCGCTGTATAAAAGTGACCCCCGGCTGTGGCATTATCTGTCCAGCTAGTGGAGCCCGGTGCTGGTACAAAAAATACGGGGGACCCCTACTCTTTTTGTCCCCCGTATTTTTTGCACCAGGACCAGGCGCAGAGCCCGGTGCTGGTTGTTAAAATACGGGGGATCCCCTGTCATTTCCCCCCCCGTATTTTGGCAACCAGGACCGGCTCAAAGAGCCCGAGGCTGGTTATGCTTAGGAGGGGGGTCCCCACGCAATTTTTTTTCTGGTTTTTCCCCGTTTTTTTAACATTTTTAAAAATCTAATCAAAATCCATCAAACCGGCCGTTTTTCGACAGCGGTACTGTCAAATCCGTTTTTTATTGAATATGTAGAATTCCAGCACCCACCTGCCGGAATTCGACGGTCGAATTGTGTCGAATTAAAAAACGGGCGAAAAATTGCCGCAATTAACCGGCAATTGCATATACCCCTATATGTTGTAATACAAGGGTGTGAAGACCATAGAAATCCAAATAATGAATAACTATTTTACAACCCAAAGCTTTGTACTACACCCCAAATGTAATACATACCAGCTGCAAGCAGATATTTGACCAACTCCAAGTGACCCTCTTGTGCAGCTTCCATCAAGGGAGTGGAGCACCCTAATTCTATATCTGCTCCAGCTTTAATAAGGAAATCCGCTACCTCCAGAAAACCTCCACAACAGGCCAGCGTGAGTGCAGTCTCTTGGGTCTCCTCTG
This sequence comes from Pseudophryne corroboree, assembly GCF_028390025.1. Taxonomy (NCBI): domain Eukaryota; kingdom Metazoa; phylum Chordata; class Amphibia; order Anura; family Myobatrachidae; genus Pseudophryne; species Pseudophryne corroboree. The sequence goes on along the minus strand of NC_086444.1, from coordinate 878,671,340 downwards.
TCTGAGCATTGATGTTTGCTCCTTTGGAACAAGAAATTAAAACGTATACATTAAATAGCATTCTAAAAAGGGTGCCAGGGGTTGTAGATGTTCTACAAAAAAGGGGGCAAACATTCACAAAAGAGTGAATTAGCTTGTGCTAGACTAACATATACAAGCAATGTTAATGGAATTGGTCTTTTTGCTATTGGTAGGCACTTATTTTGGGTACAGAGGACTGATCCAAAAGTAAGATTTTAATTTTAAATATACACAAATTAGGAAACGCCTCTCCCTGTAAAGATCATTTCCAAAGGCATCTCAGTTTAGATTGCAGGAGTAGGGTGATGCTGCACAGTTGTTACTTGAAGTAATAAACAAATGCAATTCTTCAGGCCTAGAGGCTATGGACAAGCTGCTGCACTCACTCTCACTCCTATGACCAGGGGACCCAGAGTCACAATATAGATACTTCAACTTTCCCCAGGAGCCACAATTTAGTAGTGTAGCCTTTTGCCACTGCTTCACTATAGCCAGGCATAAGGGGAATCTACAATACAAGACAGCAACTATGTCTGTAGACTGGGCCGAGGGGATTGTGCTGTTAGTCACTGTCTCTATGCTCTCCCTTGCTGTATGCTACATTGGTCCTTCAATCTCATCAAGCTTCTGCCATTTCTAAAAAAGGAAGCAGTACAGAGCAAAGCTTGGGGATGGACCATTGTAATGTATTTCATTTGCCAAGTGTGCAATCTTGTGAAGCCTAAAACAGTGGTACACGTGTAAAAATATGGCCAGCAGTAGGTTGACCTCCTGTAACGAACCCTACACACTGACTTATCCAAGATGATGTAGCCAGCCTGGGCAAAAGTGCTAGTTAGTCTATTGCAGAGTTTACACATGGGTCACTAATAAGGCAAGCAAAATGTATCTTTCTGCTTCTCTCCAATTAATCCTGGTAATAAATAACAAACTCATCCATGGTTTTCCAAGACTCAGGCCTCCTACACAGGCTGAATGATTTGGGGTTCTAAAAAGGAATATTTGGTACATGGCCAGGAGCAAGTTTATTCCTAGATGGAAAGATTGCTAGATAATCTGTTTATCTTAGAAGCATTACAAATGCAAAATTATCACCAAGATGTTTTTTCTGCAGTACTTTCCTCTAAGGAACAAGAGAAATTGAGAAGAATCCATACAGAAGAAAAGGATATTTTTAGTTCCAGCTGTACAAGTAGCCCTCAACCTATTCTGACAGACTCATGGCAAGCATGCCTCTTCCTACCATTAACCTTGCCAGATCCATTGCGGATTGCTGAGCTATTACACTTTGTGGGTAATGAACTATTTGAGCTGGAACTGACCAAAACATCCAGTCATGCAACAAAAACAAGTTCTTAAACCCAGATGACCAAGATTCTGCTTAATTAATTTCTCAGAGTATTGAAAAGGATACTAATCCAAGGGAAAGTCCTCAATCTACCTGAAAGCCTACGTCAATATGAAATTTGCTTGTCAACTAAGTGACCAGCTGAGACCTTCTGAGAAAGTGGACATTACAGAGTTTCTCACTCAGCACCACCTGTGGTGTGAGATCATCTTTTTTGATTCTGGGATCAGTGGTCCAATTCTACTTCAGACACCTAGTTGAGTGGAATGATAGTCAGCTTTCACTCATTTTAATACTTCACAATGTTTTCTTGGATAAAAATAGTAAAAATGGTCTCAAAAAGAAGCTATTAAATCTATGGACTACTCAGCAGTCATTGTATCACAATGGAGGCTTCCAATGTATTAGGATTTTTCAAGCCAGGGTCTTTTCTGCACCAGGATTTAGTTCAGTTGGCATTAATGACATGGCATGGCATTTGAGGACATGAACTTTCTGATGAGATCCTCCAGTTTAGGCCATGAAAGCCTGGATCTGCAAATAATTAGCTTTGAGGTTTTAAAATGTCTATTGCTTCTGGCATGCAAATTTTCTATTGTTTCCGGCAATGCATTATGCATTACTAAAAACAGAACCATAACGTATAGAGTGAGGAGCAATCAGGTAAATCCACTCAGGTGCAGCGGTGGTGGGGGAATGTCTACCCTCCATTGTCTAGTATCCTTCATTCATTTCTACTCTGGATTTCCTAAAATCATCCTGCATAGATGCTTTTCACTACAAGTCTCCCCAAAGGCAAAGCAAACAGTTTTGCCTTGGGTTAGCCATTAGAGCGTACATGTTAAGTTGTGTGGACTGGGGTAAGTGGGAATCCTTCTTTAACAACATGAGGATGTGTTTAAGGTGTCTACAGACATCAAGGACACATACTTACATAATTTAAGATGGAAAGGGTGCCACAATGCGTTGTCAGAATTGCTGTTCAGTTTAAATCTTTCTGTTCCTATTTGCGCCTGATCACTAAAGAGTGCATTCAACAAGGTATTGGCAGTTTTGAGTGAGTTATTGGCAGTTATAACTGCCATTCTTAGATCTCCTTTCATAGTACTATGTGACCTGCTGCTCAAGCCAAATCCTACCAGACAAGCTGGCACATGGATTAGCATTACAGCCCTGCAGCATAGAGATCATGAGCTTAAACTCCAACAATGGCCCTATCAGAGTTGCATTTGTATGTTCAACTCTTCATAGAAGCAGTTTTTCAAGATGGTCAAAAGCCTCTTGTTACATGGCTGGCTAGTCCTAAGGAAGATGGTGTCAACCATAGTGAAAGGTCATTTTGCACAGTTTAACAGGCAATGCAGACCAAATAGATTTTGAAATGGAATGCATCCTACCAGTGCTTGACATTGCAGTCTTTTGCTTTTCGTGTAGCTGAAAGGCAACATGAACATAGCTGCTCTTTATCATGTGGGAATTGCACCTAGGGATACATTCACTGTTTGGTTCAGGCATTAGGACTCCAGTGGAGTCAAAAAGTTCTATGATATAGCTACTGAATTCAGATTGATTTTCCAAAATATGGTCTCCGAAGACCAGTTCTTGCGAGAGGGTAATCTGTGTTCTGTCCAATAACTCACAAGGCTATGGCTAACATAAAGCTCCAATAGGAAGCAGTTGAGTGCCCGGACCAAAAGAAAGATCAGCAGGTTCCTGGGAAACATGAGACATAGAAGCAGTTTCAATCCTTGAGTGGAATACTTGGGCACAGGATTACTCTAGGATTACTCTAGAGATAGAGTTGGACAGATGTTTACAGAACAAAATCTTGCTACACATTTCTTAAGGTAGTCTGCCAGTTCATTGAAGCTTTAGTCTGATCTTTTGGTTCCATCCAGTAGCGATACCGTATCCACAAATACGTAGTACAAGTGTTTTCCAGTGGGTCTAGACAGAGCGCCTAGGGTCATCTCCATGGTGTTCCTGAGTTCTCTGTTGAAACCATGTTCATTCGGGCAAACACATTGTCCGACGGTAATTCGGGCAGGGCTTAGGGCTTGCAAGATTCAGGTCACCAGTTTTTATACTGCAGGACTGTCCTTTGGGTTTTCTATTCAAGAACACAAACTCTCTTGCTTACAGTGCAGATCTTCTGACAAGAAGTGACTCATGTTCCTCCTCTAGTTCCAGGCATGTTGTCCACAGGACCTAGAAAATGTGCAAATGACAGCTATTTCTCAGAGCATCCTCAACTTGCAGCTGTGGAAAGTCTGAGGAATTAGTGTCCATCAATTGAAAGAAAGGAAAAAAAAAAAAAAAAAAACAGGTTTTGGATTTATCTTAAATCAATTTCTATAATTGGGGAGACTATGCTTCCAAACCATTATGCCATTATTTGCTCTGTCTATACTTCAACAGGTTTATGTTTCCAAAGGATTAATTTATCCTACTTGTGTGAGCCTTTTGATATGCAATATATAACACGTGGAAGTTATTACCCAAAATGTTTGCACCAGCCCTGAAATATGCTTATTGTGCTCTTTAGGTTTTTGTTGTATTTCATTAGATCTGTGTGGTTTTCTACTGTAATACCAAATCCATGTACTATGTTTCTGATATCTGTAAAGCTGCTTTGAGCCCTACTGCAGAAAAGTGCTATATAAAATTACTGCTACCCTATAAAAAAAGTCATCATTAAATATCAGATTGGATAGAGACGTAGAAGCTGCTGAACCTGTACAGGATTTTGGAGGTAGAGCATATACCTGGCCTAGCCCTCCATACCCCCATGGTAGCAGTGTCCTGCAATAGGATGAAAAGTAACAGATGTAGCGCTGTTTCCCACTAAACCAGAGAAATGGATTAACATAGCAAAGATCTTACTTTTACATATGCTTTCACATTTATGAATATGGAAAACAAGCAATGCTTACCTTGTCCAAGCAATAATGCAACCATTTCTTCATGCCCCTCTCGTGCTGCTTCCATGAGAGGTGTGTAGCCTTCATCATTTACCTCCTCCAGGTTAGCACCTCTCTCAATAAGTAAAGCTGCCAGCTCTACATGCCCACCACAAGCCGCAAGAGTCAGTGGGGACTCAAATGAGTCAGCAGGCATATTCACTTGGGCTCCGCTATCAAGAAGCAGTCGTGCAACCTCCACATGGCCATCCTATAGAACACCACAAAAACAGATTATTAAAGAATGCAGAATATAATACAGCCAAGTGTTACATGCTTAGACATGCACAAGATCTTTGCTTCTCTATAAACGGAGAGTGTGCGATAACCACATGCATACAAAACCTTAAGTCAGTAACCACAAAATTAGGTGATCTAAATATCAAACTGACAGTCAATACGTGGAATATAGAAAAAACATGACAAACAGCTACCAGCCTTGCATCATTTTACATTCTTCTCAATCAGCTTTTTTTTTTTTTTTTTTAAGCTACAAAATATACAGGCTTTCCTTAAAACATTTTTCCAGAATTTACATTCCATGGGTTCTCTCCAAGCAAACAGATCCATTTTTTAGAGCTGTATACCGAAAATCTACGAAAGTAAATATAACTATTGCACTCTTGCACTCTTAAAACATAGAAACATAGAATTTGACGGCAGATAAGAACCACTTGGCCCATCTAGTCTGCCCCTTTTTTTTATCCTTTAGGCAATCTCAACCCTTTTTGAACCTTAATTCTTTGTAAGGATATTCATATTGACTCTTCAACCACATCACTCTATTGCTCTCCCTTAATACACGATTTAGCAAGGCAAGAGGAGCAGATCTATAATAATTAAACCAGTAACCAGGAATGCTGCTTTAAGTGTTGTCGAAAAGGAATGTACTTTAATTGTGAAGCTAGCTGGTATTATACTGTTGGAGCAACCTTCACGGACTGCAAAGCCACAAAGGAAAAACACCACAGCATAACTATTATTTTCGTGAAGTAGAAGACTTAAACCAGAAATGAAACTTTGCAGGCAAGTAAAAATACTTCACTTGTAAGGATGTTTTCAAAACAGTGCTTTCACTTGGATATCTTTTTCAATTACTTTACAAGGTATACTGTACAAGAAAATAAAAGGCCAAAATACTACATAACCACCCCAATGTATCCCATAGTTACTTTTATGCAATTAATACAACAGCACAGTAAAATAAATTATGATAACAAATCTCTTTTCTACCACATTTTCCATATGCTTTAGCCAAAACAATCTATTGTTCTGGTAGCACGTTAATCCAAGAGAAACTGCTGGATTATACTCCGTAGTAATTCCCTTTCTTCAAAATAATCTATTGCATCGATTACAATAGGTTAATGAGCCCTACTAGATATAGAGAAAATACTTTTGAGTTTATTTACTACTTGAACCCTGGCGGTAAACATATAGGAGAATAGCTGTACCTCAAGGTCTTAGAATGACTTTCCAAATGGGTAGGAAACGTTGTCTACCATTGAGTGTTTCAAAGAAAAAGGATCAAAGAGTATAATTCATATGTTTCTTCAACATTCATGGCAGCCCTTACAATAGGGTGTACCCAAGAAAACTCGGATGAGGGAAGGGGGTTTCTTGGGTACATCCTACTGTAAGGGTTTTTGTTTGGTGTGCCAAGAGGGGCTGTTAGGCGTGACAGCAATAAAGATGTAGGAGGACATATCTGTATGCTGGTGACAAAATGTTTAAGGAACTACATTTTAACAACTATCCAAACCATTATGCAAACCAGATAGGCAGCAGGCTAATTAGAAAAAAAAAGTAGCTGGAAACTTCCTCGGCTCATAGCAAAAAACATAAGCATTAAGAGACACTATGAGGAATATTTGAACAGATAGGCTTTCTAGCACTGAGCATGGTCTCGAAATTAAATTACCCAAAACTGCACAAATAAAAAAGTACTGTACTCTAGCAAAATTTTCCAGTTCTCACTGATGAAGGTGATTACTGTATTCTATAAAAGTTTCTTACCATACAAGCCTCCATTAAGGCAGTGTGCATCTCATCTGTTTTGTGTTCCTGGTCCGCCCCTGCCTCCAACAAGAATCTTACCATTTCTAAATGCCCTATTGGGAAGAAGAAAAAAAAGTGAATTAAAACAAACATCTCTCCGCTATGACAGTATCAGCCTCAAATTAGACAAAGGAACAGAATTAGATTCATTCTAGAATAATTTCACACTACAATCTACCACTATAAATCTATTCAACATACAGCAGGGGACTGGATCTCCTAAAACAGTTATCAGTATAACACTAGTTGCTGGTTCTCATGAATGGTTGCGGACCATTAAACAAAACCACTAAATGAGCTCACAACTGTTGACCATAAGCAACAATTATCATTTGGTGTATCCAAAAACTGAACAAAGTAATGTGCACATTTTTTAATACTACCTCTATGAAATCTGAAAGTGTTGAACTGACGTACTTAATATTTTGCCACAAAAGTCTCCTAAGAATCAGAACATCCTCCCAACCCCCACACTACATCACACCTCTTAATCGGCCCTACCAAACTTTCAATAGACTTTAACATTAACTTTTGAACCTTCCCCTTGCTCAGATCCTCTTATCGGAGAGCTCGGTGCAGCCAGAGTTTGGAAACAGCAGACAGCGCAGGCTGGGACGAACAAGAAGTCAGTGCAGGGCAGGATGGACACTCAGCACATGCACTCCTACCACAATGCAGAAACGCTCACTGATCTCTGCTGGAGCTGATGAGGATCTGTTTCCTACCTCCCTGCATAATCTGGTCACCCGGCAGAAAAATGTAGGGGACATGGCAACGTGGACCCCACGATTTGTTGAGCCCTGTTCTAAACTATCTGCAGATTCACCCCATTATCACCCAATGCTAGCCACCATGTGCGTGGATGATCCTAGCAATTCCTTGAACATTTCCTATTTCCACACCATAAACTTGGAAGTACAAAGTACTCTTTTTAACCTCATCATTCATCTATTTCAAATAGACCAGGGTTATTATGTAAAAGCCTGCGAGCTGCAGGCTATTACATAAGCCCCCAGCTCTTCTACTCACAGTCATAGATATTGAAATTATTTTATTTTCTCCTATTCTCTTTTGGGTTTGTTTGCCTTAATCAGATCATTTGACCACATGCAAGCTCTTCATCACTTTAACCAATTTACACTCTAACTTGACCAAATTAACCAAGCTGTCTACCAAGAGATTCTTACCTCAGATATGCTGTTATTTTACCAATCTTTATTAAAAGTTCCAGACAACACCAAAAACAAATACACTTCCACTTTCTATGAGTAGAATAGACCATATGTCTACTTGCAAAACCTCCACAGAAGTAGATTGTCACCAGCATTACTCCTGTAGTTCTGTTGACGTCCTCAAATATATTAACCAACAAAATGCTGTGGACTATTTAAAAAAAAAAAAAAATACAAAAATAATACAAAAACTTCCAATTTCTCTTCTTCATTGAAGCTTCATACCACAAACGTTTTCAAAACATTTAATTCTCCCTCACAAACTCTATTGACCACCATCACTCCAAGATCTTGCTTCATATTTCAAAGACAAAACCCAATATGAAATGGTAACTTCTTCCCCAAGCAACGGTACCCTTAATTGTTTTCTTACATCATCCCTTGGCACTTCACAAATTAAAGATGAAGTTTTCCCTTTAGTCTACTCAAACATGTCACTCTCGCCATATCCTGTGCTTGTCTAAGCTTTACACATTTGTAATATATTTCTAATATCACCATATAAAATTCAACCATGAGATTACTCCTTAATAAAAAAAAAAAAAATCAACGATAAAAAAAAAAATTACCAGCCGAAAACTTAATTTCCAAAACACAAAGCTTCTTTAAAATCTTGCCTACACTACTTTTCTTCACACAACCGCTTGGATACAGTCAGTCAGGTTTTACTACAGTACCCAGAGTACCAAGAGGCTCAGTCTAAAGGCCTCTCTCTATACCTCTCTATCAACATTACCTCCATTGGAAAATTAATCAACTCCTTTAGGTTTCCTCAACTCTTAAGTGAATGCCCCTAAAACGTATTTATATAACATGCCACCATCTGTGTTAGCCAACTTACTGGAGGTATTTCTGCCTTCCAGTCTTTGATGTCCTCTCACACAATAAACTCGATCTGTCCACCAAACGCTACTTACTTGATATATTTCAGTTGATAATAAGACAATAAATCCTAAAACTCACAGTTGGTGTTGTAGTGGTCATCCTTGACTCAAAAATAATCCTTTGCTCCCAAAGTCACCTTCTCAAAAACCTCTAATATGGGTATTGAAAAGCCTATCCAGAATACTCCAACCATTCCACGAACAAAAATCATTCACTGATCGTCAGGCTTGGATTTTTCTTGTACTTTATTAAACCTTAACCATACTTTCAATCCTACAATATTATTTAAACAGCAGCTAAACTAATTTATCACTCAACAGTCTTCTGTCAAATCTTATACTGGCCTCCAGAATTTTCCTGTATCTCACTATCTTCTAGTGTCATCCACCTGCACTGCCCAAGATGTGCAACTTACTCTCATTTTCGCATGGTTACATAAAGGTATGTGAAGCTAAAAAATAGGATTTAATTACCTACCAGTAAATCCTTTTCTCGTAGTCCATAAGGGATATTGGGGAGACATTAGTATGATGGGGTATAGACAAGGTCCAAAGGAACCGGTGCACTTTAAATTTCTTTAATGGGTGTGCTGGCTCCTCCCCTCTATGCCCCCTCCCACAGGCAGGTATAGGTAAAACAGTGCCCGAAGGAGAAAGGACATATACGAGAGAAGGAACATAGGGACAGATTTATTAAGCTCGGTGAAGTGATAAAGTGGAAGGTGATCAAGGACCAGCCAATGAGATCCTTACTGCCATGTGACAGGCTGGGTTTGAAAAATGACAGTTAGGAGCTGACTGGCTGGTACTTCATCACCTCTCACTTTATCGAGCTTAATAAATCTGCCCCATGATAACAAGGAGTGGTAAGATTTATACACCAGAACACCACTAACACAAAACAACCAGCAACGGCTGGTAACAATAACAGCAACAGCTGAACAGGTAACCTTCGAAAAGAGAACCTGCAGAAAAGTCAACGTCCCTTATGGACTATGAGAAAAGGATTAACCAGTAGGTAATTAAAATCCTATTTTTTCTAGCATCCATAAGGGAAAATGGGGATGTCCCAAAGCTTCTAAAACGTGCAGGAATGTGCGGAGACTGCTGCAGCACCGCCTGCCCAAACTGGGAATCCTTTTTGGCCAGGGTATCAAACCTGTAGAACTTTACAAAAGTGTTCTTCCCCGACCAGGTAGCAGCTCGGCATAATCGCAAGGCCGAGACTCCACGGGCAGCCGCCCAGGAAGAGCCCACCGATCTTGTAGAGTGGGCCTTCAGAGACTTAGGAACAGGTAAGGCTGTCGACACATAGGCCTGTTGGATAGTCAGCCTAAGTCAACGAGCAATGGACTGCATCAAAGTAGGACAGCACTTTTTCTGTGCATCATAGACAACGAACAAGGAATCAGTCTTTCTAATCCGAGCCGTTCGCCTGACATAGACCTTCAAGGCTCGCACCGCATCCAATGTCTCCGGAGGAGCAGAAGTGCCAGAACTTGATGGAACCACAATAGGTTGATTCAAGTGGACCGCAGAGACTACCTTCGGCAGGAACTGCTGTCTAGTGGTTCAAACCAGGAGGACTGTAGAAATTCCAAAACCACATTCAAATCCCAAGGTGCCGTAGGCGGCACAAAAGGAGGTTGTATGCAGAGCACCCCTTGCAAGAAGGTCTGAACTTCTGGTAACACTGCCAATTTCTTCTGAAAGATATTTGAGCGCGCTGAAATCTGGACCTTAAATGGAACCCAGACGAAAGCAGTTATCCACACCAGCCTGCAGGAAACATAAGAAACGTTCCAAGTGAAACTCTGCAGGCGGATACTTGCTTTCCTCGCACCAAGAAACATATCTCCTCCAGATATGATGATAGAGTTTTGATATCACAGGTTTCTTGGCCTAAACCATGGTAGCAATAACCTTCTTGAAAAGGCTTTTGTGAGCTAGGATGTTCCGCTCAACCTCCACGCAGTCAAACGAAGTCGCCGCGAGTCCGGGTAGACGAACGGTCCTTGCTGAAGATCGCTTCTTCGTGGTAGAGGCCAAGGGTCTTCGACGAACATGTCAAGAAGGCCCGTGTACCACACCCTCCGAGGCCAATTCAGGGCAATCAGAATTGCCTGGACTCCTTGATTTCTGATTCGTTTGAGCACTCTTTGGAGCAACGGAATCGGAGGAAACAGGTAGACCAGCCGGTAAGGCCAAGGCGACGTCAGTGCATCCGCTTCCCAGTTGTTCACATTGCTCTTACATTTCTTTCCGCCCAGAGGAGTATCTTTGACACCTCTCATATGCAGGTTCTGCTGTTTGCCCCTCCTTGCCGACTGATGTACGCCACCGCTGTGGCGTGGTCCGACTGTACCTGGATTGCATGATCCCTGAGCAGAGGAGAGGTCTGAAGCAGAGAATTGTAGATCGCCTGAAGTTCCAGAATGTTGATCGGAAGGAGGGCTTCGTGGGATGACCACCTGCCCTGGAACTGCGCCCTTTGGGTGACAGCTCACCATCCTCGCAGGCTTGCATTCATTGTGAGGAAGGTCCAATCCTGAATCACAAAAATTCCGGCCTTCCAGGAGAATGGAGGACTGCAGCCACCACAGGAGGGGAAATCCTGGCCGGAGGTGACAGTCAAATTATCCAGGTGCATCTGTAGATGTGATCCGGACCACTTGCTCAGGAGATCCAAATGAAATGAACCTCCCATATTGGATTGCTTCATAAGAGGCGACCATCTTCCCCAACAATCTGATGCAAAGATGGATATTAGAGCAGGTCTGAGCACCATGCGGACCACCTCCTGAAGTGTTCTCGCTTTGTCCTCCAGGAGGAACACCTTCTGGGCAACCGTCTCCAGTAACATCTCCAGGAACAGGAGCCGCTGAGTTGGCTCCAGGTGGGACTTCTGTAGATTGAGAATCCACCCATGGCGTGACAGAAGTTGGATAGTGTAGTCGATATGGAGAAATAAAGCTCCCTGAATCTTGCTGTTATCAGAAGATCGTCCAGGTAAGGGACAATATTGACCCCATGAACCGGAGTTGGAACATCATCTCTGCCATCACCTTTGTGAATACCCTCGAAACCGTGGACAGGCCAAAGGGTAATGCCTGGAACTGGTAGTGATTGTCCAGTAGGGCAAACCTCAGATAAGCCTGATGAGGTGGTAAATTAGAAAATGAAGGTAGGCGTCCTTGGTATCCAGGATTTCCTGTTCTTCCAGGCCCGCAATCACTGCCCTCAGGGATTCCATTTTGAACTTGAAAAGCTTTAGGTAAGTGTTCAAGGACTTTAGATTCAACATGGGTCCTACAGAGCCGTCCGGCTTCGGTACCACAAACAGGTTGGAGTAATGACCCCTGCCTCGTTGTGGTATTGGTACTGGGACAATGACGTGGGACTGGACCAACTTTTGGATGGCCTGTTGCAACTTAACTTGCATATCCTCCTAAGCTGGCAAGCTTGATTTGAAAAATCGTTGTGGAGGAGCACAGTAACTCCAGCTTGTAGCCCTGAGAAATTAGGTCCCTTACACAGGTATCCTGGCAGGAGCTTTCCCAGATGCGGCTGAAGTGACGCAGTCGAGCTCCCCCCTCGAGATCTCATCGGGGTGGGAGGGCACCGTCATGCTGAGGACTTAGTGGAAGCAGATCTGTTTCTCTGTTCCTAAGAACCGGTGGTTGCAGGTCTTTTGACTTGCATCTGGTGCCTCTATTTGCATTGGAGGCACCTTTGGCCCTACATCTATATCTATTAGACTGAAAGGACTGAACAGACGGCCCCGGGTAGGAACACCTAGCCGGCGGGGCCCCAGAGGTGAGAAATGTGGATTTTCCACCAGTGACTTTGGAAATCCACATTTCAAACTCAACCCTAAAGAGCCATTCCCCAGAAAAGGGGAGGTATTCCACACTGCGCTTGGATTCTGCATCCGCTATCCACTGACATAACCACAAAGCCCTGCGCATCGGCACTGCCATGGCAGAAGTCCTAGCATTAATATTGCCCATTTCCATGAGCGAGTCATACAGGACGCGTGCAGGGTCCTGAATGTGCTTCAGGAGAGTCACCCTAGTGATCAGAGGCATATTCCCAGAGAGGCCCTCCTGAATCTGAGTAGCCCACGTATGAATGGCATGGGTCATCCAGCATCCTGCTATGACCGGCCTTTGCGATACATCAGCTGCCGTGTAGACAGACTTTAATGTAGTCTCTATTTTTCTGTTCCCAGGGACCTTTATGGTAAAGGAGCCCAGGGCAGGCACCACCGCCTTTTTAAACATTTGAGAGACTGATACGTCAACCCCCAGAGGTTCTTTCCAGAATTCCCTACGTTCAGGAGCAAATGGCAAAGTGTGCAAAAACCTTTTTGACACTTGATATTTTTTGTCTGGATCTTCAAAGGCTAATTTAAATAGGTCATCTAACTCGGCAGAATCAGGTAAAGTGACATTAGGCTTATTTTGTATAAAATAAAACGACTGCTGTGACACAGCGTCTTCTAGAGGGAGCTTTAACACGTACCGTATAACCAGAATGAGGGGTTCAATACCCTGAGCAGAAGTGGAATCCTCACTAACGGGATCCAAGTTATCCCCATCCTCCTGTATTTCCTCATCTGAATCAGAGAGTAGAGCTGGCCCTGAGCTAAAGAGGGGGGCTGTGTGACATCTGCCCTAACTGCTACTACTACAGGCTGTTGCAGATTTAGCTGAGTTTTCTGAACATTAGCAGTGAGTTGTGATCACATATCAGACATAATAATAATAATAATAATAATTTTATTTATACAGCGCTCTTTCTCCAATAGGACTCAAGGCGCTTAACAGATACATAGCATAATATAGTACAGAAAATAATGAAGTACATTTTCATAAAATACAGAAGCATGAAGATACTAAAAGGAAATGCTTGAGTAAACAGGAAAGTCTTGAGTCTACTTTTGAAGGATTTTATAGTTGGGGCCTCTCGCACTGTGCGGGGAAGTGAGTTCCATAGAGTCGGAGCCGCATGACTAAAAGCTCGACCCCCAGATGAATTACGGTAGATTCTAGGTACTGCTAAAAGTCCTTCATCTACAGATCGCAGTAATCGAGTGGGGCAGTATGGGGTCAGAAGCGGTTTCAGGTACCCTGGGCCTTGGTCATGTAATGCCTTGAAACTCAGTAAGCCAATCTTGAAGATGATTCGCCATCTTACAGGCAGCCAGTGAAGGGAGTAGAGTATGGGTGTTATGTGGCTAGAACGGGGCTGGTTGGTTAACAGCCTGGCAGCTGTGTTTTGCACCAGCTGTAAGCGTTGCAATTCTTTGGCTGGTAGACCAAGGTAGAGGGTATTACAGTAGTCTAAACGAGATGATACAAATGCATGTATGACTTTTGGCATATCATCTGAGGGAATTAAGTGCTTGATTCTGGCTATGTTCCTCAGGTGAAAGAATGAGGATTTGATTGTGGCTGATATCTGATGTTTAAGTGTCAAGCCACCATCCAGGACAACGCCAAGATTCCGCACACGATCAGTGGTCTGTAATTCTGAATCCCCGAGTGTAAGTCCAGTTGGTTGGCTATGCTGCAGTCTTGTCCTTTGATGTTGCGGTCGTATCATAAGGACCTCTGTTTTATCCGGGTTCAGTCGCAGCCAACTGGCGCTCAGCCACTCCTGTAGTTCAGCTAGACAGCCATTTAGGGTTGCTATTGGGTTATCAGTGCCCGGAGCAAAGGACAAGTACAGTTGTGTATCATCTGCATAGCAGTGGTAGACCAAGCCATGGCGCCTGATTATTTCGCCCAATGGGAGCATGTATACTGCAAAAAGCATGGGCGATAGTATAGAACCTTGTGGGACACCACATGGCAATGGCACTGGTGGTGATGAGTATAATCCAGATGATACTCTGTGACCTGCCTGTGAGAAATGATTTGAACCAGCTTAGGACTGTGCCATCCAGACCACAGAAATGTATCAGTCGCTCAATCAGAAGCCCATGGTCCACGGTATCAAATGCTGCTGAGAGATCCAGAAGGATTAATATTGAACAGTCACCTCTGTCTTTTGCCATCAGAAGATCATTTAACACACACACACCAGGGCTGTTTCAGTGCTATGTCTTCTCCTGAATCCTGATTGAAATGGATCATAAATATCATGGGTTGTCAGGCGGGTTTCCAGTTGATTTGCAACCACTTTCTCAATAACCTTTCCTAGGAAAGGAAGGTTTGATACCGGTCTGTAGTTGGTCATGCAGTCGGGATCTAAATTAGGTTTTTTAAGAAGTGGTCTAACAATTGCTTCCTTTAGGGGTCCAGGAAAGATGCCTGTCTGCAAAGAGCATTGAACAATTTTTGCAAAGACAGGACATCATAGTCTAACCAGGAGGGCTCTGGACCCTTTCCTACAGCCCCCTCACTGAGTTGTGAAGATTGGCTGCATTGTTCACATGAAACCGAATCGGTGTGTTTACCCATGTTTGCAGTAATCACAATTACATACACACAGACAGTAATACTGATCAAGCCTGCCCTGTATGAGAGGGGTGACACACAGAGAGAGAGACACCAGCACACCCCTGCTGTACAGCCCCAGTGAGGATGTCAGCTAACTATAACACAGTGAAACACTAATGATTTCTGTTCTGTGTAGGACATAGATTGTGTACAATAGCAGCTCTCCCCCTTTCCTACACCCTGTACCAGTTTTCCAGCGTTTGTGAGTCAGGAAGAGCTGTGTGTGTTTGCTGCTGCTGCAGTAAGCAGAGGAAGGCGCCAAAATACCTCTTGTCCCGCTCTGACGTAGCTACTCACCATAGACATCACCTTCAGGCATATGTTAGGGGTGTGTGGCGTGCTGCGATTGCCCCAGCAAAGGCGCAGTGCTCTGCTGAACAAACAACCTCGCAGGAGGGGAAGCGGCTCTGATACCTTGCAAGGCCGGTGACCGCGCCCTCCACCCACTAACTCCAACGGTGCAGGTAAGCTGTTGCCCAAACATGATACCGAAAAAAAAATAGGATTTAACTTACCGGTAAATCTATTTCTCGTAGTCCGTAGAGCATGCTGGGGACTCCGTAAGGACCATGGGGAATAGACGGGCTCTGCAGGAGATAGGGCACTTTAAGAAAGCTTTGGATTCTGGGTGTGCACTGGCTCCTCCCTCTATGTCCTTCCTCCAGACCTCAGTTAGAGAAACTGTGCCCAGAGGATATGAAGAGTACGATGAAAGGATTTATGTAAACTAAGGGCGAGATTCATACCAGCCACACCAATCACACCGTATAACTTGTGATAAACTACCCAGTTAACAGTATGAACAAGTAGCATAGCCTCGGTTCAAGACCGACCAACTATAACATAACCCTTATGTAAGCAATAACTATATACAAGTCTTGCAGAAGAAGTCCGCACTTGGGACGGGCGCCCGGCATCCTCTACGGACTACGAGAAATAGATTTACCAGTAAGGAAAATCCTATTTTCTCTAACGTCCTAGAGGATGCTGGGGACTCCGTAAGGACCATGGGGATTATACCAAAGCTCCCAAACGGGCGGGAGTGCGCGGATGACTCTGCAGCACCGATTGAGCAAACAGGAGGTCCTCCTCAGCCAGGATATCAAACTTATAGAACTTTGCAAAGGTGTTTGACCCCGACCAAGTAGCAGCTCGGCAAAGCTGTAATGCCGAGACCCCTCGGGCAGCCGCCCAAAAAGAGCCCACCTTCCTAGTGGAACGGGTCCTAACCGATTTAGGCAACGGCAATCCTGCCGTAGAATGAGCCTGCTGAATGGTGTTACAAATCCAGCGGGCAATAGTCTGCTTTGAAGCAGGAGCGCCAAGCTTGTTGGCAGCATACAGGTCAAACAGTTATTCTGTTTTTCTGACTCTAGCCGTTATGGCTACGTAAATTTTCTAAGCCCTGACCACATCCAGGGACTTGGAGTCCTCCAAGTCACGCGTAGCCACAGGCACCACAATAGGCTGGTTCATATGAAAGGATGATACCACCTTAGGCAGGAATTGAGGACGTGTCTATCGACATGGAAAACCAGATAGGGGCTTTTATGAGACAAAGCCGCCAATTCCGACACTTGCCTAGCCGAAGCCAAGGCTAATAACATGACCACCTTCCAAGTGAGATATTTTAACTCTACCGTTTTAGGTGGTTCAAACCAGTGTGACTTAAGGAAACTTAACACCACGTTAAGGTCCCAGGGCTCCACCAGAGGTACAAAAGGAGGCCGAAAATGCAGCACTCCCTTCTCAAAAGTCTGAACTTCTGGGAGAGAAGCCAATTCTTTTTGAAAGAAAATGGATAGGACCGAAATCTGAACCTTAATGGAGCCTAAGTTTTAGGCCCAAATTCACTCCAGTTTGTAGGAAGTGAAGGAACCGGCCCAGATGGAATTCTTCCGTAGGAGCATTCCTGGCCTCACACCAAGAAACATATTTTCGCCATATACGGTGATAATGTTTAGATGTCACGTCCTTCCTAGCCTTTATCAGCGTAGGAATGACCTCATCCGGAATGCCTTTTTCCGCTACGATCCGGCGTTCAACCGCCATGCCGTCAAACGCAGCAGCGGTAAGTCTTGGAACAGACATGGGCCCTGTTGCAACAGGTCCTGCCTTAGAGGAAGAGGCCACGGATCTTCTGTAAGCATTTCCTGCAGATCCGGACACCAGATCCTTCGTGGCCAATCTGGAACAATGAGGATTGTTCTCACTCCTCCTTTTTCTTATTATTCTCAACCCTTGGATATGAGAGGAAGGAGGAGGAAATACATAGACTGACTGGAACACCCACGGTGTCACTAGGGCGTCTACCGCTACTGCCTGAGGGTCTCTTGACCAGGTGCAATAACTCTGCAGCTTTTTGTTGAGGCGGGACGCCATCATGTCTATCTGTGGCAGTCCCCACCGAACTGCAATCTGTGCGAAGACTTCCTGATGAAGTCTCCACTCTCCAGGACGAATGTCTGGTGAGGAATTCTGCTTCCCAGTTGTTCACTTCCGGAATGAACACTGTTGACAGTGCTCTTACATGATTCTCCGCCAGCGAAGAATTCTGGTGGCTTCCGCCATCGCCACTCTGCTCCTTGTGCCGCCTTGGCGGTTTACATGAGCTACTGCGGTGACGTTGTCTGACTGGATCAGAACTGGTTGGTCGCGAAGAAAGGTCTCCGCTTGACGTAGGGCGTTGTATACGGCCCTTAGTTCCAATATGTTGATGTGAAGACAAGTCTCTTGACTTGACCAAAATACCTTGGAAATTTCTTCCCTGTGTGACTGCTCCCCAGCCTCGGAGGCTTGCGTCCGTGGTCACCAGGATCCAGTCCTGAATGCCGAATCTGCGGCCATCTAGAAGGTGAGCACTCTGCAGCCACCACAGGAGAGATACCCTGGCCCTGGGGGATAGGGTGATCAACTGATGAATCTGTAGATGTGACCCGGACCACTTGTCCAGTAGGTCCCATTTGTAGTCCTCGCATGGAACCTGCCTAAGGGAATGTATTTGCCAGGACTCGAGTGCAGTGATGCACTGACACCTGTCTTGGTTTTAATAGGTCCCTGACTAGAGTCATGAGTTCCTGGGCCTTCTCTATCTGAAGGTAAACTCATTTCTGGTCTGTATCCAGAATCATACCCAAGGAGGACAGACGAGTTATAGGAACCAACTGTGACCTCGGGAAATTGAGAATCCAGCCGTGTTGCTGTGACACCTTCAGCGAAAGTGACAGCTGTTGAACAACTGCTCTTTTGATCTCGCCCTTATTAGGAGATCGTCCAAGTATGGGATAACTGACTCCTTGCTTGCGTAGGAGCACCATTATTTCCGCCAATTACCCTGAAATTGGTAATGACAATCCTGTACCGCAATTGTCAGGTACGCCTGATGGGGTGGATAAATGGGAACATGAAGGTATGCAGCCTTTATGTCTAGATACACCATCAAATCCACCCCTTCCAGGCTGGCGATGATCGCTCTGGGCGATTCCACTTTAAATTTGAACCTTTTCCCATATAGGTTCAGAGATTTTAATTTTAAAAATAAGAATTTACTTACCGATAATTCTATTTCTCGGAGTCCGTAGTGGATGCTGGGGTTCCTGAAAGGACCATGGGGAATAGCGGCTCCGCAGGAGACAGGGCACAAAAAGTAAAGCTTTCCGATCAGGTGGTGTGCACTGGCTCCTCCCCCTATGACCCTCCTCCAGACTCCAGTTAGGTACTGTGCCCGGACGAGCGTACACAATAAGGGAGGAATTTTGAATCCCGGGTAAGACTCATACCAGCCACACCAATCACACTGTACAACCTGTGATCTGAACCCAGTTAACAGTATGATAACAGCGGAGCCTCTGAAAAGATGGCTCACAACAACAATAACCCGATTTAGTTAGCAATAACTATGTACAAGTATTGCAGATAATCCGCACTTGGGATGGGCGCCCAGCATCCACTACGGACTCCGAGAAATAGAATTATCGGTAAGTAAATTCTTATTTTCTCTATCGTCCTTGTGGATGCTGGGGTTCCTGAAAGGACCATGGGGATTATACCAAAGCTCCCAAACGGGCGGGAGAGTGCGGATGACTCTGCAGCACCGAATGAGAGAACTCCAGGTCCTCTTTTGCCAGGGTATCAAATTTGTAGAATTTTACAAACGTGTTCTCCCCCGACCACGTAGCTGCTCGGCAAAGTTGTAATGCCGAGACCCCTCGGGCAGCCGCCCAAGATGAGCCCACCTTCCTTGTGGAATGGGCCTTAACAGATTTAGACTGTGGCAGGCCTGCCACAGAATGTGCAAGTTGAATTGTGCTACCAATCCCACGAGCAATCGACTGCTTAGAAGCAGAAGCACCCAGCATTGTTGGGTGCATACAGGATAAACAGCAAGTCAGATTTCCTGACTCCAGCCAACCTGGAAACTATATTTTCAGGGCCCTGATAACATCCAGCAACTTGGAGTCCTCCAAGTCCCTAGTAGCCGCAGGTACCACAATAAGCTGGTTCAGGTGAAACGCTGACACCACCTTAAGGAGAAACTGGGGACGAGTCCGCAGCTTTGCTCTGTCCGAATGGACAATCAGATATGGCTTTGTGAGATAAAGCCGCCAATTCTGACACTCGCCTGGCCGAGGCCAGGACCAACAGCATGGTCATTTTCCATGTGAGATATATCAAATCCACAGATTTGAGTTGTTTAAACCAATGTGATTTTTTAGGAATCCCAAAACTACGTTGAGATCGCCCAGTGCCACTGGAGACATCAAAGGGGCTGTATATGCAGTACTCCCTTAACAACTTCTGGACTTCAGGAACTGAAGCCAATTTCTTTCTGGAAGAAAATCAACAGGCCGAAATTTGAACCTTAATGGACCCAATTTGAGACCCATAGACACTCCTGTTTGCAGGAAATGTAGAAATTAACCTAGTTGAAATTCTTCCGTGGAGCCTTCCTGGACTCACACCCTGGCACATATTTTCACCTAAGTGGTGATAATGTTGTGCGGTCACCTCCTTCCTGGCTCTGACCAGGGTAGGGATGACCTCTTCCGGAATGCCTCTTTCCCTTAGGATCCGGCGTTCACCCGCCTTGGCGTCAACGCAGCTGCGGTAAGTCCCGGAACAGACACGGTTCTTGCCGAATCAAGACCCTTCTTAGTATCTCTTGAAGTTCCGGGAACCAAGTCCTTCTTGGCCAAACCGGAGCCACGAGTATAGTTCTTACTCCTCTCCTTCCTATCATTTTCAATACATTGGGTATGAAAAGCAGAGGATGGAACACATACACCGACTGGTACACCGACGGTGTTACCAGAGCGTCCCAGCTATTGCCTGAGTGTCTCTTGACCTGGCGCTTCAGGTGGGACGCCATCATAACCACCTTTGGTCTTTCCCAACGGTTTACAATCATGTGGAAACTTCCAGATTAAGTTTCCACTTTTCCGGGTGGAATTCATTTATGCTGAGGAAATCTTCCCAGTTGCCCACTCCCGGAATGAACACTGCTGACAGTGTTATCACATGATTTTCCGCCCAGCGAAGAATCCTTGCTGTCATTGCCCTCCTGCTTCTTGTGTCGCCCCGTCTGATAACGTGGGCGACCGCCATGATGATGTCCTACTGGATCAGCACCGGTTGACTTTGAAGCAGGAGTCTTCCTAGGCTCAGAGCATTGTAAATTGCCCTTAGCTCCAGTATATTCATGTGGAGAGAAGTCTCCAGACTTGACCACACTTCCTTGGAAATTTTTTCCCTGTGTGACTACTCCCCAGCCTCTCAGGCTGGTATCCGTGGTCCCCAGAACACAGTCCTGAATGCTGAGTGTGCTGCCCTCTAAAAGATGAGCACTCTGCAGCCCCCACAGAAGAGACACCCTTGTCCTTGGAGACAGGATTATCCGCTGATGCATCTGAAAATGCGATCCGGACCATTCGTCCAGCAAATCCCCTGAGATCTGCCGAATGGAATCGCTTCGTAAGAAGCCACCATTTTTCCCAGGACTCCTGTGCATTGATGCACTGATACTTGGCCTGGTTTTAGGAGGTTTCTGACTAGGTCGAATAACTCCTTGGCTTTTTCCTCCCGGAGGAACACCTTTTTCTGGACTATGCCCAGAATCATTCCTAGGAACAGCAGACGTATCGTCGGAAAACAGCTGCGATTCTTGGAATATTTAGAATCCAGTCGTGCGGTCGTAGAACTACTTTAGATAGTGCTCTTCCGACCTCCAACTGTTCTCTGGAACTTGCCCTTTTCAGGATATCGTCCAAGTAAGGGATAATTTAGATGCCTTTTTTCTTTGAAGAAACATCTTTTCGGCCATTACCTTGGTAAAAGGCCCGGGGTGCCGTGGATAATTCAAACGGCATCGTCTGAAACTGATATTGACAGTTCTGTACCACGAACCAGAGGTACCCTTGTTGAGAAGGGCAAATTTGGACATGGAGGTAATCCTTGATGTCCAGGGACACCATATAGTCCCCTTTTTTCCGGTTCGCTATCACTGCTCTGAGTGACTCCATCTCGATTTGAACCTTTTATGTAAGTGTTCAAAGATTTCAGTTTAGACTATGTCTCACCAAGCCGTCTGGCTTCAGTACCACAATATAGTGTGGAAAAATAATACCCTTTTCCTTGTTGTAGGAGGGGTACTTTGATTATCACCTGCTGGATATACAGCTTGTGAATTATTTCCAATGCTGCCTCCCTGTCGGAGGGAGCCGTTGGTAAAGCAGACTTCAGAAACCTGCGAGGAGAAGATGTCTCGACTCTCCAATCTGTACCCCTGGGATAATACTTGTACTATCTAGGGGTCAACCTGCGAGTGATCCCACTGCGCGCTGAGACTCTTGAGACTACCCCCCCACCTTGAGTCCGCTTGCACGGCCCCAGCGTCATGCTGAGGACTTGGCAGACGCGGTGGAGGGCTTCTTTTCCTGGGAAGGGGCTGCCTGCTGCAGTCTACTTCCCTTACCTCTATGTCTGGGCAGATATGACTGGCCTTTTGCCTGCATGCCCTCATGGGAAAGGAAGGATTGAGGCTGAAAAGACGGTGTCTTTTTCAGCTGAGATGTAACTTGGGGTAAAAAGGTTGGATTTCCCAGCTGTTGCCGTGGTCCCCAGGTCCGATGGACCGACCCCAACTAACTCCTTCCCTTTATACGGCAATACTTCCATGTGCCGTATGGGATCTGTATCACCTGACCACTGTCGTGTCCATGACATCTTCTGGGTGATATGGACAACGTACTTATCTTGATGCCAGAGAGCAAATATCCCTCTGTGCATCTCACGTACATATATATAGAATGCATCCTATTAAATGCTCTATATGAATAAAATATTTTCAGTCAGGGAATCCGACCAAGCCAACCCAGCACTGCATCTCCAGGCTGATGGCGATCGCTGGTCGCAGTATAACCACCGTATGTGTGTATATACTTTTTAGGATATCTTTCCAGCTTCCTATCAGCTGGCTCCTTGAGGGCGGCCGTATCTGGAGACGGTAACGCCACTTGATAAGCGTGTGAGCGCCTTATCACCCTAAGGGGTGTTTCCCAACGCGCCCTAATTTCTGGCGGGAAAGGGTATAACGCCAATATTTGCTATCGGGGTAACCCCACGCATCATCACACACTTCATTTTATTTTATCTGATTCAGGAAAAACTACAGGTAGTTTTTTCACTCCCACATAATACCCTTTTTTGTGGTACTTGTAGTATCAGAAATATGCAACACCTCCTTCATTGCCCTTAACGTGTGGCCCTAATGAGAAATACGTTTGTTTATTCACCGTCGACACTGGATTCAGTGTCCGTGTCTGTGTCTGTGTCGACCGACTGAGGTAAATGGGCGTTTTTAACGCCCCTGACGGTGTTTCTGAGACGCCTGGACCGGTACTAATAGTTTGTCGGCCGTCTCACGTCGTCAACCGACCTTGCAGCGTGTTGACATTCTCACGTAATTCCCTAAATAAGCCATCCATTCCGGTGTCGACTCCCTAGAGAGTGACATCACCATTACAGGCAATTTCTCCGCCTCCTCACCAACATCGTCCTCATACATGTCGACACACACGTACCGACACACAGCACACACACCGGGAATGCTCTGACAGAGGACAGGACCCACACTAGCCCTTTGGGGAGACAGAGGGAGAGTTTGCCAGCACACACCAAAACGCTATAATTATATAGGGACAACCTTATATAAGTGTTTTCCCTTATAGCATCTTTATATATATATCTCAATATCGCCAAAATCAGTGCCCCCCCTCTCTGTTTTAACCCTGTTTCTGTAGTGCAGTGCAGGGGAGAGCCTGGGAGCCTTCTCTCCAGGCTTTCTGTGAGAGAAAATGGCGCTGTGTGCTGAGGAGATAGGCCCCGCCCCTTTTTCGGTGGGCTCGTCTCCCGCTATTTAGTGAATCTTGGCAGGGGTTAAATATCTCCATATAGCCTCTGGGGGCTATATGTGAGGTATTTTTCGCCAAAAAAGGTTTTCATTTGCCTCCCAGGGCGCCCCCCTCCCAGCGCCCTGCACCCTCAGTGACTGCCGTGTGAAGTGTGCTGAGAGGAAAATGGCGCACAGCTGCAGTGCTGTGCGCTACCTTTAGAAGACTGCAGGAGTCTTCAGCCGCCGATTCTGGACCTCTTCTTACTTCAGCATCTGCAAGGGGGCCGGCGGCGCGGCTCCGGTGACCATCCAGGCTGTACCTGTGATCGTCCCTCTGGAGCTGATGTCCAGTAGCCAAGAAGCCAATCCATCCTGCACGCAGGTGAGTTCACTCCTTCTCCCCTAAGTCCCTCGTTGCAGTGATCCTGTTGCCAGCAGGACTCACTGTAAAATAAAAAACCTAAGCTAAACTTTCTCTAAGCAGCTCTTTAGGAGAGCCACCTAGATTGCACCCTTCTCGGCCGGGCACAAAAATCTAACTGGAGTCTGGAGGAGGGTCATAGGGGGAGGAGCCAGTGCACACCACCTGATCGGAAAGCTTTACTTTTTGTGCCCTGTCTCCTGCGGAGCCGCTGTTCCCCCCCATGGTCCTTTCAGGAACCCCAGCATCCACAAGGACGATAGAGAAATAGGTCTGACCGAACCGTACGGTTTCGGAACTACAGCCAAGGTTGAGTTATATCGCCTTCCTTGTTGCAGGAGGGGAACCTTGAGCACCACCTGTTGGAGATACAATGTGTGAATTGTATTTAATATTATCTCCCTTTCTGGGGGAGAAGCCGGTAGGTCCGATAAGGAAAAACCGGCGAGGAGGCACCTTTCGAATTCCAGCTTGTAACCCTGAGAAACAATTTTTATTGCCCCGGGATCCACCAGTGAGTGAACTCAGATGTGGCTGAAGAGTCGAATACGTGCTCCCACTGGGACGGACTCCCTTAGCGGAGCTCCAGCGTCATGCGGTGGATGTAGTAGAGGCCGGGGAGGACTTCTGTTCCTGGGAACTAGCTGTGCCCTGTGCCCTTACCTCTGGTAAGAAAGGACGCTCCTCGTACTTTCTTGTTATTCTGCGCCCGAAAGGACTGCATTTGATAATGTCGTGCTTTCTTAGGCTGTGGGGGAATATAAGGCAAAAGATCAGAATTACCAGCTATAGCTGTGGAGAACAGGTCCGAGAGCCCTTCTCCACACAATTCCTCAGCCTTGTAAGGTAAACCTTCCATATGCCGCTTTTAGTCGGCATCACCTGTCCATTGCATGTTCCCAACGACACATCTAGCAGAAATCGACATAGCGTTGACTCTAGAACCCAGTAGACCAGGCATTCCCAACCGCGGTCCTCAAGGCACACCAACAGTGCAGGTTTTAGTGATATCCAGGCTTCAGCACAGATGGTTAAATCAAAATAACTGAGGTACTAATTTAGTCACCTGTGTTCAAGCCTGGATATCACTAAAACCAGGACTGTTAGTGTGCCTTGAGGACAGCGGTTGGGAAACACTGCAGTAGACTAATGTCTCTTTGGGCATGTGTTTTATATATATATATATATATACACACACATATATACTAGGGTCAATAACATGGTATCCTTATCTAGGGTTTCAATCTCCGCTGATAAGGTATCTGTCCACGCTGCTACAGCGCTATAAACCCATGCCGACACAATCGCCGGTCTGAGTAGTGTACCAGAATGTGTGTAAATGGACTTCAAAGTACTTTTACTGCATGCTATCTGCAGGATCCCTGAGGATAGCTGTTAAGTCAGCGCTACCTTTTCGGTAAACGTGACAAAGCTTTGTCCACCCTAGGGGAAGATTCCCATCGTATCCTGGCCCTAGTAGGGAAAGGATACTCCCTGAGAATTCTTTGTGGGAATCTGCAGTCTCTTGTCTGGAGATTCCCACTCTTTTTCTTTATGAGAACAGGGAAATTTACCTCAGCTTTCTTCCCCTTAAACATGGGTACCCTCGTGTCAGGGACAGATGAGTCATCAGTGATATGCAAAACATCTTTTATTACAATAATCATATATTGAATACTTTGCTGCCAGTTTTGGCTGTACTTTTCATTATCGTAGTCGACACTGGAGTCAGACTCTGTGTCGATATCAGTGTCTATTATTTTGGATAATGAGCGTTTTGAGACTCTGAAGGTCTCTGCAACACAGGGACAGACATGTGTAGATTCACTGTCTGTTCTCTAATCTTTTGTGCAATAAATTTACCTTAGCACTTAATTTCACATTAAGGGGGGGGGGGGGGGGGGGGACGACAGCCTCGGGCTTCACCCCTGGCCCTTGGGTGGCTGGAGGGGGGGGGGGGGGGGGCCTTGATTTAAGGGGTCTCCACTCCTCCAGGGTACCCCGGCTAGTGGTGACTAGTTGGGGATTTAATGCCACGGCCGCAGGGACAGATATAAAAGTGTCCCCCGGCTGTGGCATTATCTCTCCAGCTAGTGGAGCCCGATGCTGGTGTGAAAAATACGGGGGACACCTACGTCTTTTGTCCCCCGTATTTTTTGCACTAGTACCGGACGCACAGCCCGGTGCTGGTTGTGAAAATACGGGGGATCCCCTGTCAGTTTTCCCCCCATATTTTTACAACCAGGACCGGCTCAAAGAGCCCGAGGCTGGTTATGCTTAGGAGGGGGGACCCCACACATTTTTTTCAGGATTTTTAACCCATTCCCACCCCTTCCCACTGAAAAACATGCTCTGATCTCAGTAAAGTAAAAAAAATAAATATATATATTCTTTTAAAAAATATATAAATAATACTTGTGGCTCCTAATAGACAAACCAAGTACATAATCCCTTCTAATATAAATAGATATGCTATTAGCAATAAAAAAAACCAAAAAAAAAAAAACCCATGTTTTAAAAAAATTTATTAGATCCCGCCAGCAAAATGAAGCGGACTGAAATTGACGAAATGACTGTTGAAAAGCACTGTTGTCGAATCGACATTCTTCAATTGAATATACTTTTGTTGAAAAGCCGCATTTTTACCATTGCAGACATGTCGAATTTAACTACTGTCTAACTGCAAAAAGTAGAATTTTAAACGCCCGTTTTTTTGGCGAAAAGTACTGTATTGCATTGTCGAATCATTTTTTTGTGTCGAAAATGCCCCGTTTTTCGACATTTGGGGCAATTCGACCGCAATTGCATATACCCCAATGTATAGCACACTATGGTATAATACAGCTTTTAAGTGCAAATCCACAGTCTTCGCTGAACCTCACAGTACATAAAGTACATAGGTCATACTCAAAGTACCACCTAAAACAAACATTCAAGGATAGTGATATATTAGCACAATTCTCCGTAATAAAAATAAAAAAACTACCTTTATAGCAGGCCAAAGTAAGTGCACTCTCTTTAAATTCATTGGAATGAGTATTGATTCCTGCTCCATTCTCCAGAAGGACCCTGGCCACTTCCACATGTCCAGCACTCCCTGCCTCCATAAGAGGCGTGTGACCATTCTCATTGTGGTCCTCAATACTAGCACCTGATTCCAGCAGCACCTTTACAACATCTACATAACCCCCAGCACAAGCATACGTAAGTGCTGTGTTTCCTGGATATGAGAGAAGAAAAAACAGGATTTCCTTAGTTAAGCACACTTAACAGAAAATGCAAAAGCAAAACACAAAACTTCAATACCAAAAAAAAAAAACATTTTAATCCTGAAAAGATAATGCAAAAAAATGAAAAATAAGCAGAACATAATAAAAACCATAATGTCCATATTAAACAGAAGCACAGAACAACAAGACATGCAAAAGAAATCAACCTGTGGATGACTGGGAGTTCACATCAGCATCGTGTGCTAGTAGCAGCTTCACAATTTCAACATGTCCCCCATTAGCAGCAGCCATCAAAGGCGTAATGTCTCCTTTTATACCTCGATCTTCAACATTAGCATGCATAGCCAAAAGAACCTGTAGCAGAAAAAAAAGAGGAAAAAAAAGGGTTTGAGTTTTTTTATTTTTTTATTTAGAAAACTTAGATTTACTGTCAGATTATGTGTTATTCTACCATAGTGGAAAGAGAACTATAAAATAAGTTTAAATTCATATAAACAGCAGCACTCTGACTATTTAACATGTGTGCTTCAAACAGGACATTCTTCTTCTTCACTTTTGCATTAACAACAACAACCTAACATTTCCTTATTGCATCAAGTTGTATTATCTGTTGCATAGCCATGAAAAAACGTATTCACAGAAATCCTTCTCAACAAAGGTGCCTATGTACTAGAGAACAATACAACTGCAAATAATGGAAACGGTTTCTGTCTCAGGTCTCTGTACTGTACCGTACACCTATTCTCATAGAAAAATCTAAAACTATATGAAAAAGATTTATCCAAACCTGTGCAAGTTCATAATATCCAGCAGAACAGGCAAGGCAAAGGAGGGATTCTCCTTCCTCTGTGTGCTCATTAACACTGCGACCTTCAATTAACAATTTCCTTACAGCGTTCACATCTCCTTCAGAGCAAGCTTCAGCTAAACTGCGGCTGTAAAGGGGGGGGAAAAAAAGTGGATTATTCTTTAAAGTAAAACTATACTAACAATAAAAAGATGCAGTGGGGATTACAGTATGGATCAAATTAATGTGAAATACAGACCCCCTGGGGTAGTAGTGTCACATTCCGCAAACAAACAGCAGCCACCACCCAGGTGGACAATAAAACCAGATGTTCCCTGGAAAAACAGCATCCACCAGCCTAGAACAGGTCCAATCATACACAAAATCTCCTCCTCTCCAACGCATTTCAACACCTGGATGGTATCTTCCGCAAGATGATTGGACTTGACCTGGCTGGTGGATGCTGTTTTTCCAGAGACACCCATTTTGTTTGGATACCATTGCCCTACCCTATATTGTAGACATAAACTAGTGAGAGTCCATTCTACCCAATTTTAATTAATGTGGATGTTTGTCTGTTTTGGAATACTGTCCCACACTAATGGAGCTTTTTCCTTTTGTTTTATATACATCAGAGGTATTGGAGATGGAGTGAAGTAGCAGTGGGGCTGAGTACTACAGGGCACAGCCCTCTCCTGTTACTGTAAATTTGTCAACTATACTAAGACCACCATCCTCTCTGGTATGTATTGCTACTATTACTCGCAGCTTTTGACTTAAGTTTATGACAGATTCATACTATGGGATCTTTCCTGTTGTTTTGAGTCTCCCTGCAGAGTCAAGTGTGTGTTTACTCATGGAGAACTCCTTAAATACAAGAAGTGGGCGCTATTAGCGACTGTGGACCAGACTGTGATGGGATTATAGTATGAACTAGATTTGAAATCATGTTTGCTGTAATTAAATTATCCTCATTCAGAAAATCAAGTGTGTCTATCATACATTTCCCTATTCTAAAGGCCCGTACACACTGGCCGATATATCGGCCGTTCTCTTGAACAGCCGATATATCGCGGGTCCGTCGGCCAGTGTGTACGGTCGATATGTCTGAACTCCATCGTTCACAGACGTATCGCGTCGGCCCCGCAGCACAGCCGACTGCCAATATATCTAACGATATATTGGCGTGTCGCTGTGTGTGTACGGCGGTCGGCCAACCGCCCGTACACATGCTGCGGCGGCCGGCGGTGATTGACAGCTGAACTGGGCGGGCATGCCAGTTCATGACGTCAGTCCCCGAAGGATCGGGCAGTGTGTATGCACAGCACACTGCCCGATCCCGTCCACAGATATATCTGCAGATCAATTGATCTGCAGGTATATCTTTCCAGTGTGTACCCACCTTTAGAGTCTTCTGGTACCGGAGCCAACAGATCGACTTCAAAGTCTTAACAGATGTTGTATACAATTTACTTCATAGTTTATGCACATAGATTTGATGTGATTTTAACTCTGGTCCCTACACAAACCTAAAGATATTGATGGAAAAAGTAGACATAAGTGCAAAGAATAAAGTCTAGTTTAAGAATTTGTAGAATACCACGGGCCTGCTAGCTTTCCAAGTAAATGAGATTCTAACTAGGCATACACACCAAATAATTGAGAATCATGTACATACATGTTCCTGACACATGGTACTATTCCACTATAAAGGGGTATTTATAGACCTCTATCTTGCATGGAAGAGCTGCAACACTGGTATTCTTGTAATATGGAAGTAAAAGGCCTTCCTTACTTAACCAAGGATCAGGTATTTTACCCGGTTCCCATCCTGTGGCTAATTAGCTATGCAGGATACCACATGAATGTCACTGAACTCACAAGTCAGATGGTTGAAGCTAAAGGTTCCAAAACTGTCCTCAGGGCCCCACACAGTTCATGTTTTCCAGGTCTCACATAATAACAAGTGAAACAATTAGCTCAATCTGTGCAGCGGATCTTTTAAAATGTGTCAGTGAGTAATGAATACATCTATGCACCAGCTGGGTGACCTTGAAAACATGAGCGGTTTGGGGTCCTGGTAACGGAGTTTGAGAACCACTGGTCTAAGCAGGCTGTACTTTTAAAAAATAAGAATTTACTTACCGATAATTCTATTTCTCGGAGTCCGTAGTGGATGCTGGGGTTCCTGAAAGGACCATGGGGAATAGCGGCTCCGCAGGAGACAGGGCACAAAAAGTAAAGCTTTCCGATCAGGTGGTGTGCACTGGCTCCTCCCCCTATGACCCTCCTCCAGACTCCAGTTAGGTACTGTGCCCGGACGAGCGTACACAATAAGGGAGGAATTTTGAATCCCGGGTAAGACTCATACCAGCCACACCAATCACACTGTACAACCTGTGATCTGAACCCAGTTAACAGTATGATAACAGCGGAGCCTCTGAAAAGATGGCTCACAACAACAATAACCCGATTTAGTTAGCAATAACTATGTACAAGTATTGCAGATAATCCGCACTTGGGATGGGCGCCCAGCATCCACTACGGACTCCGAGAAATAGAATTATCGGTAAGTAAATTCTTATTTTCTCTATCGTCCTTGTGGATGCTGGGGTTCCTGAAAGGACCATGGGGATTATACCAAAGCTCCCAAACGGGCGGGAGAGTGCGGATGACTCTGCAGCACCGAATGAGAGAACTCCAGGTCCTCTTTTGCCAGGGTATCAAATTTGTAGAATTTTACAAACGTGTTCTCCCCCGACCACGTAGCTGCTCGGCAAAGTTGTAATGCCGAGACCCCTCGGGCAGCCGCCCAAGATGAGCCCACCTTCCTTGTGGAATGGGCCTTAACAGATTTAGACTGTGGCAGGCCTGCCACAGAATGTGCAAGTTGAATTGTGCTACCAATCCCACGAGCAATCGACTGCTTAGAAGCAGAAGCACCCAGCATTGTTGGGTGCATACAGGATAAACAGCAAGTCAGATTTCCTGACTCCAGCCAACCTGGAAACTATATTTTCAGGGCCCTGATAACATCCAGCAACTTGGAGTCCTCCAAGTCCCTAGTAGCCGCAGGTACCACAATAAGCTGGTTCAGGTGAAACGCTGACACCACCTTAAGGAGAAACTGGGGACGAGTCCGCAGCTTTGCTCTGTCCGAATGGACAATCAGATATGGCTTTGTGAGATAAAGCCGCCAATTCTGACACTCGCCTGGCCGAGGCCAGGACCAACAGCATGGTCATTTTCCATGTGAGATATATCAAATCCACAGATTTGAGTTGTTTAAACCAATGTGATTTTTTAGGAATCCCAAAACTACGTTGAGATCGCCCAGTGCCACTGGAGACATCAAAGGGGCTGTATATGCAGTACTCCCTTAAC
The DNA here is from genome assembly GCF_028390025.1 of Pseudophryne corroboree. Classification (NCBI taxonomy): domain Eukaryota; kingdom Metazoa; phylum Chordata; class Amphibia; order Anura; family Myobatrachidae; genus Pseudophryne; species Pseudophryne corroboree. The sequence continues at coordinate 878,640,120 of NC_086444.1, read as the reverse complement.
AACTTCTGGACTTCAGGAACTGAAGCCAATTTCTTTCTGGAAGAAAATCAACAGGCCGAAATTTGAACCTTAATGGACCCAATTTGAGACCCATAGACACTCCTGTTTGCAGGAAATGTAGAAATTAACTTAGTTGAAATTCTTCCGTGGAGCCTTCCTGGACTCACACCCTGGCACATATTTTCACCTAAGTGGTGATAATGTTGTGCGGTCACCTCCTTCCTGGCTCTGACCAGGGTAGGGATGACCTCTTCCGGAATGCCTCTTTCCCTTAGGATCCGGCGTTCACCCGCCTTGGCGTCAACGCAGCTGCGGTAAGTCCCGGAACAGACACGGTTCTTGCCGAATCAAGACCCTTCTTAGTATCTCTTGAAGTTCCGGGAACCAAGTCCTTCTTGGCCAAACCGGAGCCACGAGTATAGTTCTTACTCCTCTCCTTCCTATCATTTTCAATACATTGGGTATGAAAAGCAGAGGATGGAACACATACACCGACTGGTACACCGACGGTGTTACCAGAGCGTCCCAGCTATTGCCTGAGTGTCTCTTGACCTGGCGCTTCAGGTGGGACGCCATCATAACCACCTTTGGTCTTTCCCAACGGTTTACAATCATGTGGAAACTTCCAGATTAAGTTTCCACTTTTCCGGGTGGAATTCATTTATGCTGAGGAAATCTTCCCAGTTGCCCACTCCCGGAATGAACACTGCTGACAGTGTTATCACATGATTTTCCGCCCAGCGAAGAATCCTTGCTGTCATTGCCCTCCTGCTTCTTGTGTCGCCCCGTCTGATAACGTGGGCGACCGCCATGATGATGTCCTACTGGATCAGCACCGGTTGACTTTGAAGCAGGAGTCTTCCTAGTCTCAGAGCATTGTAAATTGCCCTTAGCTCCAGTATATTCATGTGGAGAGAAGTCTCCAGACTTGACCACACTTCCTTGGAAATTTTTTCCCTGTGTGACTACTCCCCAGCCTCTCAGGCTGGTATCCGTGGTCCCCAGAACACAGTCCTGAATGCTGAGTGTGCTGCCCTCTAAAAGATGAGCACTCTGCAGCCCCCACAGAAGAGACACCCTTGTCCTTGGAGACAGGATTATCCGCTGATGCATCTGAAAATGCGATCCGGACCATTCGTCCAGCAAATCCCCTGAGATCTGCCGAATGGAATCGCTTCGTAAGAAGCCACCATTTTTCCCAGGACTCCTGTGCATTGATGCACTGATACTTGGCCTGGTTTTAGGAGGTTTCTGACTAGGTCGAATAACTCCTTGGCTTTTTCCTCCCGGAGGAACACCTTTTTCTGGACTATGCCCAGAATCATTCCTAGGAACAGCAGACGTATCGTCGGAAAACAGCTGCGATTCTTGGAATATTTAGAATCCAGTCGTGCTGTCGTAGAACTACTTTAGATAGTGCTCTTCCGACCTCCAACTGTTCTCTGGAACTTGCCCTTTTCAGGATATCGTCCAAGTAAGGGATAATTTAGATGCCTTTTTTCTTTGAAGAAACATCTTTTCGGCCATTACCTTGGTAAAAGGCCCGGGGTGCCGTGGATAATTCAAACGGCATCGTCTGAAACTGATATTGACAGTTCTGTACCACGAACCAGAGGTACCCTTGTTGAGAAGGGCAAATTTGGACATGGAGGTAATCCTTGATGTCCAGGGACACCATATAGTCCCCTTTTTTCCGGTTCGCTATCACTGCTCTGAGTGACTCCATCTCGATTTGAACCTTTTATGTAAGTGTTCAAAGATTTCAGTTTAGACTATGTCTCACCAAGCCGTCTGGCTTCAGTACCACAATATAGTGTGGAAAAATAATACCCTTTTCCTTGTTGTAGGAGGGGTACTTTGATTATCACCTGCTGGATATACAGCTTGTGAATTATTTCCAATGCTGCCTCCCTGTCGGAGGGAGCCGTTGGTAAAGCAGACTTCAGAAACCTGCGAGGAGAAGATGTCTCGACTCTCCAATCTGTACCCCTGGGATAATACTTGTACTATCTAGGGGTCAACCTGCGAGTGATCCCACTGCGCGCTGAGACTCTTGAGACTACCCCCCCACCTTGAGTCCGCTTGCACGGCCCCAGCGTCATGCTGAGGACTTGGCAGACGCGGTGGAGGGCTTCTTTTCCTGGGAAGGGGCTGCCTGCTGCAGTCTACTTCCCTTACCTCTATATCTGGGCAGATATGACTGGCCTTTTGCCTGCATGCCCTCATGGGAAAGGAAGGATTGAGGCTGAAAAGACGGTGTCTTTTTCAGCTGAGATGTAACTTGGGGTAAAAAGGTTGGATTTCCCAGCTGTTGCCGTGGTCCCCAGGTCCGATGGACCGACCCCAACTAACTCCTTCCCTTTATACGGCAATACTTCCATGTGCCGTATGGGATCTGTATCACCTGACCACTGTCGTGTCCATGACATCTTCTGGGTGATATGGACAACGTACTTATCTTGATGCCAGAGAGCAAATATCCCTCTGTGCATCTCACGTACATATATATAGAATGCATCCTATTAAATGCTCTATATGAATAAAATATTTTCAGTCAGGGAATCCGACCAAGCCAACCCAGCACTGCATCTCCAGGCTGATGGCGATCGCTGGTCGCAGTATAACCACCGTATGTGTGTATATACTTTTTAGGATATCTTTCCAGCTTCCTATCAGCTGGCTCCTTGAGGGCGGCCGTATCTGGAGACGGTAACGCCACTTGATAAGCGTGTGAGCGCCTTATCACCCTAAGGGGTGTTTCCCAACGCGCCCTAATTTCTGGCGGGAAAGGGTATAACGCCAATATTTGCTATCGGGGTAACCCCACGCATCATCACACACTTCATTTTATTTTATCGGATTCAGGAAAAACTACAGGTAGTTTTTTCACTCCCACATAATACCCTTTTTTGTGGTACTTGTAGTATCAGAAATATGCAACACCTCCTTCATTGCCCTTAACGTGTGGCCCTAATGAGAAATACGTTTGTTTATTCACCGTCGACACTGGATTCAGTGTCCGTGTCTGTGTCTGTGTCGACCGACTGAGGTAAATGGGCGTTTTTAACGCCCCTGACGGTGTTTCTGAGACGCCTGGACCGGTACTAATAGTTTGTCGGCCGTCTCACGTCGTCAACCGACCTTGCAGCGTGTTGACATTCTCACGTAAATCCCTAAATAAGCCATCCATTCCGGTGTCGACTCCCTAGAGAGTGACATCACCATTACAGGCAATTTCTCCGCCTCCTCACCAACATCGTCCTCATACATGTCGACACACACGTACCGACACACAGCACACACACCGGGAATGCTCTGACAGAGGACAGGACCCACACTAGCCCTTTGGGGAGACAGAGGGAGAGTTTGCCAGCACACACCAAAACGCTATAATTATATAGGGACAACCTTATATAAGTGTTTTCCCTTATAGCATCTTTATATATATCTCAATATCGCCAAAATCAGTGCCCCCCCTCTCTGTTTTAACCCTGTTTCTGTAGTGCAGTGCAGGGGAGAGCCTGGGAGCCTTCTCTCCAGGCTTTCTGTGAGAGAAAATGGTGCTGTGTGCTGAGGAGATAGGCCCCGCCCCTTTTTCGGCGGGCTCGTCTCCCGCTATTTAGTGAATCTTGGCAGGGGTTAAATATCTCCATATAGCCTCTGGGGGCTATATGTGAGGTATTTTTCGCCAAAAAAGGTTTTCATTTGCCTCCCAGGGCGCCCCCCTCCCAGCGCCCTGCACCCTCAGTGACTGCCGTGTGAAGTGTGCTGAGAGGAAAATGGCGCACAGCTGCAGTGCTGTGCGCTACCTTTAGAAGACTGCAGGAGTCTTCAGCCGCCGATTCTGGACCTCTTCTTACTTCAGCATCTGCAAGGGGGCCGGCGGCGCGGCTCCGGTGACCATCCAGGCTGTACCTGTGATCGTCCCTCTGGAGCTGATGTCCAGTAGCCAAGAAGCCAATCCATCCTGCACGCAGGTGAGTTCACTCCTTCTCCCCTAAGTCCCTCGTTGCAGTGATCCTGTTGCCAGCAGGACTCACTGTAAAATAAAAAACCTAAGCTAAACTTTCTCTAAGCAGCTCTTTAGGAGAGCCACCTAGATTGCACCCTTCTCGGCCGGGCACAAAAATCTAACTGGAGTCTGGAGGAGGGTCATAGGGGGAGGAGCCAGTGCACACCACCTGATCGGAAAGCTTTACTTTTTGTGCCCTGTCTCCTGCGGAGCCGCTATTCCCCATGGTCCTTTCAGGAACCCCAGCATCCACAAGGACGATAGAGAAAAGGTATTATACAAAAGGATTAAGATTAAACTAAACTCAGTTTTTGAGAAAGTGAACACTATCCTGTTTCATGTGCTGTTCTATTGTGTTTAGATCTTCCCTTGGTATCTTCGTTTTATCGACTTGGGTGGGGCACACGTTTTACCATTTTCATACTTAAAAGTAGTATGGGATGTTATTCTCTATAAAATGACACAAAATATTTAAAATAATTCTACAAGGAAATGCATTTACTTTGCACAATACAGAACGTTGCGAAGTTATTCCATCTACTTACTTGTCCGTCTGCCCTGCATTTGAGGTGCTCTCAGCTCTCATTCTTGTAAGTGCAGCAGCAGCTTCATCCAACGCACAGCTGACCGAGGACGTCAATCTGCGAAGCACCTCAGGATCTGCGAACGCCTTACCATCAGCAGTGGATAATTTACCAATTCCTTGTTAGCACAAGTCGCCAAGCCAATTAGTAGGTGAACGTAAAAAAATAAATAAAAAAAAATAAAAGGGAAAAGCCTACGGTTAGTGCTATCCATGCAAAACTAGCAGATACAGCTGAGCTCAGAGGTTACTGGCTGGCAATGAATGCTTCACATGCTGGACAGAAATCTGCTTAGCACAGTACTGCAACATAAAATGCAGCAAAATAAAAAAGGTACTAGATATGTATATATATTTTTTTCAAAGTTAACAAAATACGCATGACAACATTTTTTTACAAAACAGATTACGTGGCACTTAAATTTTTACTACAGCATGCAATGACATCCGAAAACATATGATGTAATTATCGAGTTGCTGTGAGCGCAAATTCTACATTAAAATAATGGATAACGCTGCATATAGAGCAGGGATTTGGATGGGCATTTTGAAACAAACTGAAGTGAAATAATAAATGTTGTCTGTTGTTACTATAAAATTATTGAGAATAAAATTACTCTAACTGGAACTGTCTAAAGTAAAAGTCCAACACGCATATTACTTCTGGGAAGAAGATTTAAAACCACTGGTTGTAGTTTTGGGTTTATTAATTTATACAGATCTATATTCATTAACACCAATTAAAAAGGTATGCAATTTTAGGATTACAAAAATATGCCATATTGACAACTTAATATCAGACTGACCTGTATTTCTGCCAATTTAAATACATATATTGTGTGTTCGATTCTACCACTTATTAAAACAGTATGTTTTTATACAACTGATCTATTTTACTACAGCTTTGTTCTTTACTATTAGTACCTAGTTTGTTGAATTTTGGTGACTGAAACTGAAGCAAGGTGTGATTTACATTTGTTTCGGAGCAATCCAATTGTCCCCACCTGTCCCTGAGTGCGCACTCATTAGTACCATGTTTTGCAGCGCAAAGAAGGGAAACCCATCTAAACTACTGCTTTGAGCGATTGCTTTGGGCGCCCAAAGTGCTGACTTATCACACATTTCACATCGCCGGCTCCTGAAATGTCCCCCTATGGCTATTCGCACATGAACGGAGCAACAATTGAATTGCTCCGTCGAGCACCATCTACTTGCAGACCCAGAGAAAAACAAGTGAATTTTCCCCTAAATCTCTTTACATTTCCAAAACAGTTGCAAGCAACTGTCGGTTCTGTATAAGCAGACACGGCAAAGTTTAACTAACATAAATGGATAGGAGACCTATGTGAATGCTATGCTTTCTGCAAGTCAATTGTGATAAATTGAGCAAAATTAAATAAAACATATATCTAAGAATACCCAGTAATGGATGGTACACGCTTTATCAAAAGTCAAGTGGGTAGGAACAGTTTTTCTGGTTGTATTAAGTAACTTAGGGGTATACTCAATTGAAGGCGAAAGCTGCAGTCTGTCAAAAAGACGGCAGTTTTTGACTTTTTAAAGGTCGAATTGTGATTCGACCTATTCAATCAAACCCCAAATTTTGAGACAAGTCGAGGTATTAGACTTATCAAAAAAGCATGTGGCTCGGCGGAATAGCTGCCGATCCACGTGCTTGTGTCGAAAACGTGGCCAAAACCATGAGGCGGGCAGAGCCGAGGCGGGGGCGGGCAGAGCCGAAGCGGGGGCGGGCAGAGCCGAGGCGGGGACCGTGTGAGCAGCGCTGAGGCGGGGACCGTGTGAGCAGCGCTGAAGGATGTCACAGCCGCCGCTCATAGCAGCGTCCACCCGGCTCCAGCAAGCGAGACCTCGCTTGCTGGAGCCGGGTGGACGCTGCCGCGAGCGGCGGCTGTGATGCATGGACAGAGAGGAAAGACTGGAGAGGCAGAGAGACTGGGGGGGGGGGGGGGGGGGGGAGGGGGGGAGCCCAGGTCGGATCCATTCCGACAAATTAGTGTCGGAATGGATCCAACTACAATTGAATATACCCCTTAGACTTTAAAATGAAAAGACAAACCATAGTAGCAAATAAAGGCATTTGCCACATTTCTAAAACTATTTTTAAAAACAAAATTTGTTGGGACACAAAAAAAGGAAGAGTTATTTTACGGCCAGAAGAGAACAAATTAAAATACTCTCTACTCGCCAAGTGCCAATAAACAACATTCTTAACACGGCTGGTGTGATCTGTCAATAAATGCCAAATCACGTGAACAGACACCTCTCTGTTTCACTACTTCCTTGAAGCTCCTCTTTGTGTAACAGTCATCCAGATATTGAGGGTGATGTCTGGCATATCACATTAGACCAGCACCTTTCATTTTTCTGTGCACCTCTATTGAATGCAAAGAAAAACAAGTCACATTGCTGGTTGCAATCTGCTGTTCTGGAACAGTATATACTGTAGTTGAGCAGCTAACTGAATCCTTCCCATACAGTTAGATGCCACAATGTATACACAGAAAAGCCCTAAAACATTTAGGTACATAAGGTAAAAAGGTTGGGTAGGTAGGGGAGAATTTGGAAGGCATTTTATTGGGATGGTGCCTGCAGCAATGTGAAGAGTCATAAAAAATAATTTGTGCCTCTTTTGGTTTAAAAGAAAATATCAAAATACATATTGCAACTACTGTAAACATAACCTAGAAAACATACCTGCAGCTTCAAGCAGAGCCTCCAGTCTAGCCTGTGTCTCAGGATCAACTGTTCTTAAATCCGTTCCATCAGTTGTGCCTGATAAAAGCAGTTTGGATGCAGTCTCAAGCATAGGATTTTCCAAATCATCTTGGTCTAAAATAAAGGATTCAACCTATAATAGAAAAACAAAAAAAAATGATTAATTGAACATAAAAATGCACAATATAATGTAAAGTTATGTAAGCGCAGATTAGCCCAACGCTAGAATACAGTGTAAAAATAGAGCTTATCGATGTGTATGCAACATGTAAAATCATGCAAGCAAAAAATAAATATAGTACTCCAGCCTATCTCCTGTATCATTACCAACATAACTGTACACAGATGTGTCCTCTTACATTTTTGCTCTGTGTGCTATAAGCAGCGTTACACAACGGGCAAGTGCCATGTGTCTCTGCAGCGCCAATCATCATTTTTTTTCGATTTTCTCAGTGAAAATGCCTCTTAGACGCAATATACGATGCATGAGTAGCTTCTGCTGATTAAAATTATATGCAGCATGCCTATATTCTGTGCGTGACTGCGACTATTTGTATACCAGATGTTATGCTACAGTATTTTCCTGGAAAAAACAAATGTGGCACTTTGGATGCAGATACAGCCGTAATTACACACAGAATATAGCCATGCTGCATATCATTTTAATCAGCATAAGCTACTTGTGCGTCCTATTGCATTATATCCAAGACACATTTTTGCTGGGGGGAAAAACCCGCAAAAAAGGCGCTTGGCGCTACCAAGTACTGCCACGTCATGGCGTGACTTGAAGGGCTATTTAGCGTGACTGCAGCAAGGATGTAAGAGGACAGCAATAAACACTAATGGAACATATTAATAAATATGCTGGGTATACATTGTCTCGATATGCTGTTTATCAGTGAATAAGGTCAATAACTGCATAGTGTGTAGCCACGACCAACCACAAATTATCGGTCTGTCTGATATGCCAAGTACTCTGGCACATCTCAGACAGAATTTCTGAGCACGCCGCATAGGCAATGTATGCTGCACCTGGCTGAGCGACCAACATTTCTCCTGTTCTTTTACAGGGGTGGGGTGCGGGGACGACGTCTCCTCCCCAGCAGGGGAAAGCCGATATCCCATGGCCATACAGTGAGATATCTCACAGTGGATGGTTATATCTGCTGGGTATCAAGCGTTTTATCGGACATTTCAAAAACCTTGTTCTAGTACTAGGCTTTATTGAACAGCTGTAGATGGAACTGTGCAGGAGGGAGAGCGACACCTGCAAGTTGTTCCTTCAAATGTTGTTACCTCTACATAGATAACAAAACGCCTTCTAAATTTCAAATGACTGTGTGTGATCTCAGGAGGTTTAATAATTTTGTATGGATCAGCATGTGCATCATGACCAAATGATTTGGGTGTAGTATGGTATGCCGGAGGCCGGAATCCCGGCCGCCGGCATAAAGACAGCTGAATGGTCAGTGCCACTGTTTGCAAGGGGGGTGATGATGGCATGGGTGTGGTATGAGTTGCTGCCAGCCGGGTCCACGTCGGCCAGCATACATGCACCAGCTCGCCGGCAGCAGGGCGAGCGCAAATGAGCCCCTTGTGGGCTCGCTGCACTCGCCACGCTATCTATTCTCCTTCCAGGGGGGTCGTGGACCCCCAAGAGAGAGAAAAGGTGTCGGTATGCCGGGTGTCGGGATCCCAATGGCCGGCAAACTGAAGACCACCCAATGATTTGATATTAAAGAACTTGCAGGTAAATTAAGGCCTTGAACAGTCCTAACATACTGAGTGCACATCAACCATCTATGTACCTCATGAAAATACATCGCACTTATATTATTTCAAGTGAAGTTTGACAATTTTCTTTTTATGTAAATGCCAACTGATAAGATGCCTAATGCTCATAAGAATAAAGTATTTTCCTATGAGCAAACCTGTGTCTTCATAACCTTGTATCTAACAAACACATTTCCCAATGTTGCAACTGTCGAAGTCAGAAAAATATCACTCCACGCGTTGCCATATTTGCACCTCATGCGAGTGCCTGCTGCGTGTCCGTGAGCCCTCCCGTGCGTGCGCATACTCGCCTTGGCGTGCACCCGCAGGCGCACGGTATGCGCATTTACGGTAGAGTTTATGTGCGCCTAGCGTGCGACTCAATCGTAACATATTTTAACCATATAATGTATTTTGTAGATTATGGTCCCTTTGATAGAATCTGAAAGTTTAGTTAATGTAGCATGTTCATAGACAAAGAGATCCCTCTTTGTTTGATACGAAGGGTCAGACAGGGGTTACACAGTGGTGTTTAGTATCCATCGGAAGAGTATTTAATTAGCAATATTCCGGTGTTGGTTTGAAGCGGATTAATCGCTCGTGCGAATAGTTATGGACATAAGAAGTTTATGGACTTTTACTGTATTTGCACTTTATTATCCATGCGGCGGGAAACCTAGTTTCCCACCCACCTGAGCAGTTGGAAATAGTCACAGCCCACCTGTATGAATCAACCTATGACCTTTTGTTATAATGCGAAGACGAATTCCTGTGTCCAATGAACAATAAGAATATAGGGACCATTGTACTATATTGTGTGCAGTGTATATAAGGGTCACCGTCCCCAGACCGGCCAGTACTCTCTCTTCAACAGTTATCGCTGATAATTGGAGGACTGGATTCCGGTTGCGCCTGCGAGTGTTCCCCGTATGGTATGTTTCTCTGTTGCCACTTTGTTACCCGTATATTGTTAGCCACTCACACTTAGTCTATGTATTTGTAATGCGATCGTTCTCTATTGTGTATATTACTGTCTAGATACCCTGTTAGAATTATATGTTAGTTTGTAGCGTATGACTTGTGAACTGTTTCTCTTTTCAAAATAACTTAAGACTCTTGTTAGTAAAAGGTGTTGGATCCTTAGCACGGTATTGTGTGTTCATTATATTGCAAGGGGTAATAGGAGCGTCTCAATCGCTCAAACAGCTGTAGTATTAACAAGGTTAAACAGCGTTATATCGTTACAGTGTTTTAGTACAAGGTTTACAGCATAAGAATATCCTTTCTGTGTGTTACATACAAGGTTTACTGATTGTCATCTTGTGAGCGTCTGCGCCGCTCGTGATCTCCTCGTGGTCTCGAGCGTCCGCTACAGTAGTCGGCAGCCTATAGCGTGCTTGCCTCTACGCAAGCGAACGTGCCGCTCGTGCGTCTTATCTACGGCTGAACGTCTGTGACGCAAAGTGCGTACCCTTACGGTACTACATGCTCCAATAGCGTACAAAGTCTCTTAACCTTTTAGAGTGTTTAATAAGGTAATCAATATCACCATTCTCAATTGGGAGCTCGTCCTCCGGTCTTCACATATCTGCACTAGGTAATTTTAGCAGACATTATCGGTCAGCAAAGGGCGGAAAAGGTAGTATCCCTCGTTAAACCGTTTGGAGGTCGGGGATACTGCAGTGCTGACCAGTTAATTGTCTGCTTCACTTGGTAAGGAGTGCTGAGGGAATTCGGGAACTGGAAGGTAGGAACAGTACGTTATTGTCTTTGTAAATCTGGTTTTCATTTCTATTTGGTGCCAACTACACACGCAGATTGGATGGTTTGTCTGTTTAAATAGGTTTAAAAAAAAAATTATTTTTAATCGCTCTGCATAGCGTGATAACTAAAAGGAGCTGGCATGATGACTTTCTTTGTGACAAGAAGCAGCATGGTCTGTCCACCATTTTGTGCGGCCCTCATGGAGGTGAAAGGGGGAGGAGCAGCGGCCATTTTGGGAAGGTCACATTTGTATTTTTTTTTTTTCCCCCAAGCGGCTGATTTTCAGTTGACTCAGGAAATAATCAGCCATCCACTGTCAAAAAGAAATCATAATTTAATGAGTTTTTTTTTATATGCATTTGTTTAGTCCATATCATAGTCAATCATAAGTAGTTCAGATAGAGTTTAATAACAGTTAATAAATTAAATATTTGATTTAAGAAATATACAAATAAAACAAAGTAGTTTTTTTTTGGTCACTGTCTCTCTTCAAAAAAACCGGTTTTAACTCTGCTACTTGTAGGATGGCCATTGAAATGCAAATGACCTGTGGGACTGGTTTGTTGTTTTTTTTCTCTCTCCCAGCAGTGAAAGAAATCGCACATTCATATGCAAATTAGAAGCACTGAATAGGGTCTCATATGTAATATCTATGTGTGTGTGCTTACATCAATGTATGTTATTAGATTAATTTAGAATTGCATGTTCATTTGTGTAATCTTCACATCTCACTTTCCTGGTTGCCATTTCATAATTGATAACGTGCTGAGAAAGATTTGTTGCTATTGGTAGTTAAAGAGTAAAATAAGAATTTACTTACCGATAATTCTATTTCTCGGAGTCCGTAGTGGATGCTGGGGTTCCTGAAAGGACCATGGGGAATAGCGGCTCCGCAGGAGACAGGGCACAAAAAAGTAAAGCTTTTACCAGATCAGGTGGTGTGCACTGGCTCCTCCCCCTATGACCCTCCTCCAGACTCCAGTTAGGTACTGTGCCCGGACGAGCGTACACAATAAGGGAGGCAATTTGAATCCCGGGTAAGACTCATACCAGCCACACCAATCACACCGTACAACTTGTGATCTAAACCCAGTTAACAGTATGATAACAGAAAGAGCCTCTTAAAGATGGCTCCTTAACAATATAACCCGAATTTGTTAACAATAACTATGTACAGTATTGCCGATAATCCGCACTTGGGATGGGCGCCCAGCATCCACTACGGACTCCGAGAAATAGAATTATCGGTAAGTAAATTCTTATTTTCTCTATCGTCCTAAGTGGATGCTGGGGTTCCTGAAAGGACCATGGGGATTATACCAAAGCTCCCAAACGGGCGGGAGAGTGCGGATGACTCTGCAGCACCGAATGAGAGAATTCCAAGTCCTCTTTTGCCAGGGTATCAAATTTGTAGAATTTTACAAACGTGTTTTCCCCCGACCACGTAGCTGCTCGGCAGAATTGTAATGCCGAGACCCCTCGGGCAGCCGCCCAAGATGAGCCCACCTTCCTTGTGGAATGGGCCTTAACAGATTTAGGCTGTGGCAGGCCTGCCACAGAATGAGCAAGTTGAATTGTGTTACAAATCCAACGAGCAATCGTCTGCTTAGAAGCAGGGGCACCCAACTTGTTGGGTGCATATAGTATCAACAGCGAGTCAGATTTTCTGACTTCAGCCGTCCTTGAAATGTATATTTTTAAGGCTCTGACAACGTCCAACAACTTGGAGTCCTCCAAGTCGCCAGTGGCCGCAGGCACCACAATAGGTTGGTTCAGGTGAAACGCTGATACCACCTTAGGGAGAAAATGCGGACGAGTCCTCAGTTCTGCCCTATCCGAATGGAAGATTAGATAAGGGCTTTTATAAGATAAAGCCGCCAATTCAGATACTCTCCTGGCGGAAGCCAGGGCCAGTAACATAGTCACTTTCCATGTGAGATATTTAAAATCCACCTTTTTCAATGGTTCAAACCAATGGGATTTGAGGAAATCTAAAACTACATTTAGATCCCACGGTGCCACCGGAGGCACCACAGGAGGCTGTATATGCAGTACTCCTTTAACAAAAGTCTGTACCTCAGGAACTGAGGCCAATTCTTTTTGGAAGAATATTGACAGGGCCGAAATTTGAACCTTAATAGATCTCAATTTGAGACCCATAGACAATCCTGATTGTAGGAAATGTAGGAAACGACCCAGTTGAAATTCCTCCGTCGGAACACTCCGATCCTCGCACCACGCGACATATTTTCGCCAAATGCGGTGATAATGTTTCGCGGTGACTTCCTTCCTTGCCTTAATCAAGGTAGGAATGACTTCTTCTGGAATGCCTTTCCCTTTTAGGATCTGGCGTTCAACCGCCATGCCGTCAAACGCAGCCGCGGTAAGTCTTGAAAGAGACAGGGACCCTGTTGTAGCAGGTCCCTTCTCAGAAGTAGAGGGCACGGGTCGTCCGTGACCAACTCTTGAAGTTCCGGGTACCAAGTCCTTCTTGGCCAATCCGGAGCCACTAGTATTGTTCTTACTCCTCCTCACCGTATAATCTTCAATACCTTTGGTATGAGAGGCAGAGGAGGAAACACATATACTGATTTGTACACCCAAGGTGTTACCAGTGCGTCCACAGCTATTGCCTGTGGATCTCTTGACCTGGCGCAATACTTGTCCAGTTTCTTGTTGAGGCGAGACGCCATCATGTCTACCATTGGTCTTTCCCAACAGTTTATTAGCATGTGGAAGACTTCTGGATGAAGACCCCCCTCTCCCGGGTGAATATCGTGTCTGCTGAGGAAGTCTGCTTCCCAGTTGTCCACGCCCGGGAAGAACACTGCTGACAGTGCTATTACGTGATTCTCCGCCCAGCGAAGAATCTTGGCAGCTTCTGCCATTGCACTCCTGCTTCTTGTGCCGCCCTGTCTGTTTACATGGGCGACCGCCGTGATGTTGTCCGACTGAATCAACACCGGTTTTCCTTGCAGGAGTGGTTCCGCCTGGCTTAGAGCATTTTAGATTGCTCTTAGTACCAGAATGTTTATGTGAAGAGACTTTTCCAGGTTCGTCCATACCCCCTGGAAGTTTCTTCCTTGTGTGACTGCTCCCCAACCTCTCAGGCTGGCGTCCGTGGTCACCAGGATCAAATCCTGTATGCCGAATCTGCGGCCCTCCAATAGATGAGCCTTTTGCAACCACCACAGAAGATATACCCTTGTCCTTGGCGACAGGGTTATTCGCAGGTGCATCTGAGGATGCGACCCTGACCATTTGTCCAACAGATCCCTTTGGAAAATTCTTGCATGGAATCTGCCGAATGGAATTGCTTCGTAAAAAGCCACCATTTTTCCCAGGACTCTTGTGCATTGATGTACAGACACCTTTCCTGGTTTTAGGAGGTTCCTGACAGGTCGGATAACTCCTTGGCTTTTTCCTCGGGAAGAAAAACCTTTTTCTGAACCGTGTCCAGAATCATCCCTAGGAACAGCAGACGTATCGTCGGAAAACAGCTGCGATTCTTGGAATATTTAGAATCCAGTCGTGCCGTCGAAGAACTACTTTAGATAGTGCTCTTCCGACCTCCAACTGTTCTCTGGAACTTGCCCTTTTTAGGTCGTGCAAGTAAGGGATAATTTAGATGCCTTTTTTCTTTGAAGAAACATCTTTTCGGCCATTACCTTGGTAAAAAGGCCCGGGGTGCCGTGGATAATTCAAACGGCATCGTCTGAAACTGATATTGACAGTTCTGTACCACGAACCAGAGGTACCCTTGATGAGAAGGACAAAATTTGGACATGGAGGTAATCCTTGATGTCCAGGGACACCATATAGTCCCCTTTTTTCCGGTTCGCTATCACTGCTCTGAGTGACTTTATCTCGATTTGAACCTTTTATGTAAGTGTTCAAAACATTTTAGATTTAGACTATGTGTCACCAAGCCGTCTGGCTTCAGTACCACAATATCGTGTGGAAAAATAATACCCTTTTCCTTGTCGTAGGAGGGGTACTTTGATTATCACCTGCTGGATATACAGCTTGTGAATTGTTTCCAATGCTGCCTCCCTGTCGGAGGGAGCCGTTGGTAAAGCAGACTTCAGGAACCTGCGAGGAGAAGATGTCTCGACTCTCCAATCTTTACCCCTGGGATAATACTCGTACGATCTAGGGGTCAACTTGCGAGTGATCCCACTGCGCCCTGAGACTCTTGAGACTACCCCCCCACCTTGAGTCCGCTTGCACGGCCCCAGCGTCATGCTGAGGACTTGGCAGACGCGGTGGAGGGCTTCTTTTCCTGGGAAAGGGCTGCCTGCTGCAGTCTACTTCCCTTACCTCTATGTCTGGGCAGATATGACTGGCCTTTTGCCTGCATGCCCTCATGGGAAAGGAAAGATTGAGGCTGAAAAGACGGTGTCTTTTTTAGCTGAGATGTAACTTGGGGTAAAAAAGGTTGGATTTCCCAGCTGTTGCTGTGGTCCCCAGGTCCGATGGACCGACCCCCAAATAACTCCTTCCCTTTATACAGCAATACTTCCATCTGCCGTATGGGATCTGTATCACCTGACCACTGTCGTGTCCCTGACATCTTCTGGGAGATATGGACAACGCACTTATCTTGATGCCAGAGAGCAAATATCCCTCTGTGCATCTCACATACATATATATAGAATGCATCCTATTAAATGCTCTACATGAATAAAATATTTTCAGTCAGGGAATCCGACCAAGCCAACCCAGCACTGCATCTCCAGGCTGATGGCGATCGCTGGTCGCAGTATAACCACCGTATGTGTGTATATACTTTTTAGGATATTTTTCCAGCTTCCTATCAGCTGGCTCCTTGAGGGCGGCCGTATCTGGAGACGGTAACGCCACTTGATAAGCGTGTGAGCGCCTTATCACCCTAAGGGGTGTTTCCCAACGTACCCTAATTTCTGGCGGGAAAGGGTATAACGCCAATATTTGCTATCGGGGTAACCCTACGCATCATCACACACTTCATTTTATTTTATCTGATTCAGGAAAAACTACAGGTAGTTTTTTCACTCCCACATAATACCCTTTCTTGTGGTACTTGTAGTATCAGAAACACGTAACACCTCCTTCATTGCCCTTAACGTGTGGCCCTAATGAGAAATACGTTTGTTTATTCACCGTCGACACTGTATTCAGTGTCCGTGTCTGTGTCTGTGTCGACCGACTGAGGTAAATGGGCGTTTTTAAAACCCCTGACGGTGTTTCTGAGACGCCTGGACCGGTCCTAATAGATTGTCGGCCGTCTCATGTCGTCAACCGACCTTGCAGCGTGTTGACATTCTCACGTAATTCTCTAAATAAGCCATCCATTCCGGTGTCGACTCCCTAGAGAGTGACATCACCATTACAGGCAATTTCTCCGCCTCCTCACCAACATCGTCCTCATACATGTCGACACACACGTACCGACACACAGCACACACACCGGGAATGCTCTGACAGAGGACAGGACCCACTAGCCCTTTGGGGAGACAGAGGGAGAGTCTGCCAGCACACACCAAAAACGCTATAATTATATAGGGACAACCTTATATAAGTGTTTCTCCCTTATAGCATCTTTTATATATATACAATATCGCCAAAATCAGTGCCCCCCCTCTCTGTTTTAACCCTGTTTCTGTAGTGCAGTGCAGGGGAGAGCCTGGGAGCCTTCTCTCCAGCTTTTCTGTGAGAGAAAATGGCGCTGTGTGCTGAGGAGATAGGCCCCGCCCCTTTTTCGGCGGGCTCGTCTCCCGCTATTTTTGAAGTTAGGCAGGGGTTAAATATCTCCATATAGCCTCTGTGGGCTATATGTGAGGTATTTTTTGCCTCTAATAAGGTTTTTATTTGCCTCTCAGAGCGCCCCCCCCAGCGCTCTGCACCCTCAGTGACTGTTGTGTGAAGTGTGCTGAGAGGAAAATGGCGCACAGCTGCAGTGCTGTGCGCTACCTTTATGAAGACTCAGGAGTCTTCAGCCGCCGATTTTGGACCTCTTCTCTCTTCAGCGTCTGCAAGGGGGCCGGCGGCGCGGCTCCGGTGACCATCCAGGCTGTACCTGTGATCGTCCCTCTGGAGCTAGTGTCCAGTAGCCAAGCAGCAAATCCACTCTGCACGCAGGTGAGTTCACTACTTCTCCCCTAAGTCCCTCGTTGCAGTGATCCTGTTGCCAGCAGGACTCACTGTAAAGTAAAAAACCTAAGCTAAACTTTCTCTAAGCAGCTCTTTAGGAGAGCCACCTAGATTGCACCCTTCTCGTTCGGGCACAAAATCTAACTGGAGTCTGGAGGAGGGTCATAGGGGGAGGAGCCAGTGCACACCACCTGATCTGGTAAAAGCTTTACTTTTTTGTGCCCTGTCTCCTGCGGAGCCGCTATTCCCCATGGTCCTTTCAGGAACCCCAGCATCCACTTAGGACGATAGAGAAAAAATGATACATTAAGGGAGTAATTGTAAAAAAAAACCAAGCACACAGCATAGAAGATACTGTGTGGTGTACGGTAAGCGATTTCTGTTGAATATTGTTTACATTGATAGAAACGTGTTGATTGTGTCGCTGTGGGCGTATCTGCACTTTGTGCATAAGGGTCTCGGACAACGTGCGAAAGCACGTACGTGACGCAAAGGCATACGCACGTGGCGTGTTTTTACGCAACGGAGCGTACGGATACGCCCATTGAGACTCAGATCACACAATAACCTTGTTTAGGGTGGGCGGTATAGTATAGCCACCTGATAAATAGCACACGGTTGTTCAGTTCAGTTTTTCCAAAAAGTATTAGTTAAAAGAAAACCTTTTTTCTACTGCAAACCCAGGGATTGGACCCCTACCTGTATGAAAGGAATTTCTGTACAGAAAGATTAAAAGTGTATATGATTGAATAGGAGTGAGTGTGGAACTTAAGGTATTATTTTTGTGAACCCACAAATCGGGATCCCGTCGGAGACCACATCAGGTGAGTGGACACTTGGTGGCGTGGGACTGGCTTGCCCGCGTTAACATTGTATAAAGTAAAGGAGCAAGTAGTTTCCGCAGACAAAAAGACTGCGAGGTATTTAAGCGCAGCCCAGGGGGTTTGGCGTAGCACCCATATAGTCAAGGTAAAGCTCCGGCTGAAGGTTTCGCAGCCTAAACAACCGATTCCGCTGGTCGTAAGGCGGATAAGTAATAGTTACTTATACGCAGTGCGACTGTACCGCACGTAATTGTGTGCATTAGTTTGTTACCTTGGTACCCATCAACAATTTACTGTGGGATCATAAACGCTAATTGTACATTCTAACGTGATTTGTGTAGGTGTTTGTTATTTTAAGGGAGTTTCGCTGTTCACTCAGGAAATCTCTAACAACTAATATTTGCTGGGGAGGGTAGCATACTCCCAACACGCCCCAGTAAATAGAGGTCACAGGACGGAAGTGAGTGAAAGCACTAGTTGAACTTTCACCGTCGCCTTACCGCGGGCAAATTTGGTCTGTTAGTAAGAATTAGCTAAGACAGCAATATCTACAAACGATGGGGGCCAGTTGTTCAAAGAAGGGACGTCCAACAAGGGTTCACGTTGGTGGTTGCTGGCCCAAAGGGTCCGCACGGTATATGTGTGAAAAATACGGATCTCACACACAGGTATTATGCAACGAATGGGAACGTATGACAGAGGATGATGGGGAACAGTTTCCCCGGGTAGGCAGTCTGAACCCTGAGGTATTGCAGAATCTAAGAAAAAGGATAGGTCTAATAAAATCTGCCAAGCAGAGGATTAGACAAAATGATTGTTTACAGTTATGGCAACAGGAGAGTGAAATACAGCAGGAATTAGCTCAGAAAGCAAATTCAAATCCTGGTAGAAATCTAATAGCAACAGCACCACCACCATATATAGTAGGGGACAAAGTGGCTGCAGAGAACGACTTGCGGGTGCACAATAAGAGTGCACTTAACCAAATGTAGTAATGAAAAGAATAATTGTAATAAATATAACAATGATAAAAGTAACACCTGTAACTATGATAAAAGTAACACCTGTAACTATGATAAATGCAAAACTGATAAATGTACAAATTCTAACCCGTGCCAGTTGCACTCCATGTTAAACTTCCCTCAGGACTACAAGCAAGAAAGTGAGCCCAGCACGATATCGGCACCTCTTCCAGCATCCAGCCAGAGACATCCAGGTGGACGCGACCAAATTGGTAAAAACAGTAATCAAACCCCCTAACGGAGGGTCAGGTGAGGTCGTGTCCACAGGTACGTACGGTGTTATATATCACGCACAAACAAATGTACCCCATATTGTAAGACCAACACAAGGTGATGTAATTGAATTTAGTCCTGTCAGGGTGATCACAGTCCCCAATGGGAAGACTGACGATCAGGGAATCATTCCCGTCAAGGACAGTGCAATGCGCCATCCCTGGTCCCGGACAGAATTGAGATCAATCATGTCTGATTTCCCAGATCCTAGGAAAGATCTAGATGTATGTCAAAGGTTCATTAAAGAACTAGGAAACTCCACAGAACCCACCAACAAAGATTGGCGGACAGTGCTGAGGGCATGTTTGCTCTCCAGTGTTGACCCTGCGAAATTTATTGCTGATTGTAAATTAAACACAGAGGTACCACGTACGGAGGAAAACAATCAGGAATGTATTAAGCAGATCAACCGACAGTTAGGAGTATATTTCCCAGCCATTGTCGAGAGGAACAAAATTTTCTCCATAAGACAAAACGAAGGGGAAAGTATTTCTGATTATTTCCATCGGGCATTGCAGGACATGACTAGGTATACAAGTATAGGAAACATTGAAACAAGTGCACCGCACAGAGAAGTAGCGGTTAAGGTATTAATGAATGGTTTAAAGGAGGTGTTGAGAACAAGGATACAGACCACCAACCCAAACTGGAGAAATATCTCGGTGGCTGCATTAAGAGAGGCCGCTATTGATCATGATCTGAACATTAGCAAACACCTGAAGTCACAAGGCAGTAAGCAAATGACTACCAGTGGAAAAGCCCTGACAACAAAGCAACACCAGCTTAAGCCCCAAACCCCTGCGAGAAATTCAAATGTGGTAGTTTGTTACAATTGTCATAAAGAGGGACATTTTGCACGAGACTGTAGATTGAACAAAGCACAGACAGATAAGAAGCCTCAGGTCCCGGTGGGTAAGTCTAAGTCAAAGATGATAAAGTGTTACAATTGCCAGAAGGAAGGTCATTTTGCACGTAAGTGTATGATCAAAGATTCACAGAAGGTATATCAACTCCCTAGACAACGACATAATCATGGTATCCAAGGAATCAGGGAGGTACAGGGAAAGCGGTTGACGGTGATGAGCATCCAAGCGTTTGAGGAGGCATCAAATCAACCAAGACCCCATTTCACTGACACTTGGAGGAAGCCCAGGGTTTGTGATCTTTGCAAAAGAGAAGGGCATTATGCCAGCAACTGTAACAGCCCACATAAAGTCAGACCCCCTAGACAAGAACATGAGCAGAGTTATGATACACAAAATCGTAATGGTACCACATATGTAAAATTTTGAGCTACACCCATAAATGTAGTCGGGAAAGGTGATCATTAGGACTGATGGAAAATCTGAGGTTAAAGTAAATAAATTGGGAGGTCATTCCCTGAAGACACAGGAATGACCGGGTGAAACGTTGTAAATGTATCTGTAAAATGTTTTTTTTTCTCTCCCCATCTCTGACGATTATCGGTAGGACTCAAACATTACATAGCTACTTGGTCTTTGCAGAAGTCTACCAAACCCCAGCATGACCTACCCGCATCCTGGCCAGATACAAAGGGTGGAGTATGGAGGTGCTGGTGGGAGGGACTGCGCAAGGATACCATTAGATATGTAGATATGACAGCCTGATGAACAAGGTTTTAAAAATGTTTGAAAAGTTTTTTTTTTCCTGTTGTTTATTGTTGGTTTATGTAATATATATATATATATATATATATATATATATATATATATATATATATATATATATATATATATATATGAATTGTTCTCTCTTTTGTTTTTTTTTGTTTTCTCTCTTCTCACTCATGTTTTCATGTTTTAAAGATGGTATGTCACACATCAGTTAGACAAATGGTAATGCAAGATTTTTGCTCCTTACAGAGAGATCGCTGATTTGGAAGAAATATTGTATCACCAGAATGTTTAGAAGACTGATAGACAGCACCTTTGAGATGACAGCAGAACAAGAAGAACAACAAGACTAGAGAACTAATTATCGTAACAAGTTTCTCTCCCCCTCAAACTGTTTTCCTGTACCCCCATTACAAATTTCTCCTTTTCTCCTCCTGTAAGATGGACTCGCCTCAAGAGACTGTGATCCGTGTTTTCATGTTGACCAGAGCAGTCTGTTTCGGTGAGAGTACCAGTGAGGTCGAGAAAGGATCCAGAATGGGTTTAGGATGACAGACGGAGGTGTAAATTTCCAATAGCAACACAATCACCAAGCAAAGGCGAGTACCGGAAACGATCTAGCAGCCATGTTATTTGTAAACATTGTGAAGGATTGTTAGCTGAAAAGAGAACTGTATCTGTAGACTCTGTGACAGTGTAGTAGAGGATGGGTGCATCAAGAAATGTCAGTCCAGTTTTAACATTAACATGGACCGGCACCCATTGAGTGACTATCACTCCTTAGTGGGTAAAGTGTTAAATCAGACAGATTGTTGGGTATGCTCTCAAGTACCTCAAGGCCACAGCAAGCCAGGACTAGTACCATTCCCATTAACGGTAGGGGAGGCACTTGAGTTAAGTGGTGGGAGACCGGTGGACTAGAGGTTTAATATCTCTAGTCCTCCTAGTTTGAAGCTCCACCAATATCATGTGGATAGATCCCTAGTATGTTTTAACATTTCCAATCCCCGAAAGCCGGGAAATTGGGAAGTGTCATGGAGTAACCAAACCATGACCTTTTCACAGAGCCGATAGAATGCCTACAGATACAGAGCTCATACGCCACATAGCCGGTAGTGGAAGATCCTTCCGATATAGGTATACCCTAGGAAATAGGATCATGAGAGTTGGAGAGGTATCACCAGGATACTGTGCACATATCATACAAACAGATACGTGTACTAGACAGATGGGAGAATTAGGGTTAGGAGATTTCATATGGAAAATGTGTAATATGGTTATGTCCTACTCGGTCCCATATGTCCTCCCCGATGATGCATATTTCATATGCGGGAGGAAGGCGTATAAGTGGCTTGCCCCAAACTCTGAAGGACTGTGTTATATTGGAAAAGTACTACCTGAGGTAATGACTGTATCGCATACCAAAATGAAAGATATTCACCGTGGTGCCCAAGCTCCTTATACTCACACTCATTACGAGCACGTAGTTAAAAGGCAACTGACAGAAAGAACAGAGCATCCGGCCTCTGACCTGATCCATGAATCCACCTGGATTCAGGTTCTACTCGCGTTAGACATCACTCGCACCGCCAGAGGAGTGTTGAACTATAAATACATATCAGCGCTTGCAAATTTATTAGACAATATCACTGAAATGTATGACGACACTTTTAGGTATACCGGAAGGGAGCTCCAAGATTATAAAACAGAACTGGTTCAGCATAGGATGGTTCTTAATTATCTCACGGCAGTGACAGGTGGGATATTGTGTCACACTGGCAACGCAGTACGGCGTAAAATGCTGCACTTATATTACGAATAGTACCGAGGACCCGGTCGAGGTCATAGACCAAACGATGGACGACATTCTCCAATTAAAGTGGGAATTCCGCAGGAGACACAATCTCACCCTTGCTGCTGTGGGTAATGAGCTGACCGGTTGGGTGTCATGGTTGAACCCGCGAAATTGGTTCTCTGGTTTAGGAGAATGGGCTCAAGGAGTTATAATGGATGTAGGGAAGTTTCTTCTATGTATCCTGGGTGTTGTCATATCGATTGGCTTGATATTTAGATGCAGTCAAGCTTTAACGAAGTGTAAACGAAGTACTAGGGTAATGAGTCTAAGGAGTGAGGAAATTGTAATATCAATGGATTTGATTTATGACCCAACGATAGAGACAATGTTGTGATGAAAATGTGATTCCACAGTCCGCTTCTTTCACCCGTTTCTCCTTTGTTTTCTCCAAGGTAAAAAGACCCGCTTGGAAGAGGAATTTGACGACCTTGTATGCAGACAACAGATGGACTAAAGAAGAATTTGACAACCTTGTACGCAGACAACAGATGGACTATGCCATAGACCCCCTTATCCCTAGTAACGTTAATTTTACGCTAGCCCAACACTTTTTGTAAGTCTATGGACATTGATAAAGCTTTGCTTACGTTTATTGGCAAAAGCACAAAGAGACTACATTCAACATGTACATCGAGACAAGACAAGACAAGACACAAGACAAGACCTCAATCGGCAAATGTATATTAAACTCACATAGTTTATCACTGCATTTACCATAATTGTTCTTTATCTTCATCTCTACAACCTTCAGGTAATAACACGCATAGTCGATAGGGAATATAGGCACAGATATCAGCACTCACATATTCCCCTATTCATGTATCATCAACTAAAATGTGCTCCCCCATTTTGTTGCAACCAAAAGCCGAAGAGAGCTCGGTAAAGTTTGACAGCCCATCCACAGACCCGTACCACGGGATAAGAAGGAATTCAAATGTATACTTCGCAATACCTCGAAGCTTGATTTAAAACACGTACGGCACGATGATACATGACCCCCCAAACATGGATTCATACACACATGCTTCTGCTATCTCATTAGGTCATACCCTTTTCTCACCTTCTCCTCTCCTCCCCTACCCGACCATAGAAATATTTACACATGACATATATTTTTCTCTTTTTGAAATGTTTTAGAAAGTGGCAGTTTTATTGACTGCCAAAGGGTGGACTGTCGAAGTCAGAAAAATATCACTCCACACGTTGCCATATTTGCACCTCATGCGAGTGCCTGCTGCGCGTCCGTGAGCCCTCCCGTGCGTGCGCATACTCGCCTTGGCGTGCACCCGCAGGCGCACGGTATGCGCATTTACGGTAGAGTTTATGTGCGCCTAGCGTGCGTCTCAATCGTAACATATTTTAACCATATAATGTATTTTGTAGATTATGGTCCCTTTGATAGAATCTGAAAGTTTAGTTAATGTAGCATGTTCATAGACAAAGAGATCCCTCTTTGTTTGATACGAAGGGTCAGACAGGGGTTACACAGTGGTGTTTAGTATCCATCGGAAGAGTATTTAATTAGCAATATTCCGGTGTTGGTTTAAAGCGGATTAATCGCTCGTGCGAATAGTTATGGACATAAGAAGTTTATGGACTTTTACTGTATTTGCACTTTATTATCCATGCGGCGGGAAACCTAGTTTCCCACCTGAGCAGTTGGAAATAGTCACAGCCCACCTGTATGAATCAACCTATGACCTTTTGTTATAATGCGAAGACGAATTCCTGTGTCCAATGAACAATAAGAATATAGGGACCATTGTACTGTATTGTGTGCAGTGTATATAAGGGTCACCGTCCCCAGACCGGCCAGTACTCTCTCTTCAACAGTTATCGCTGATAATTGGAGGACTGGATTCCGGTTGCGCCTGCGAGTGTTCCCCGTATGGTATGTTTCTCTGTTGCCACTTTGTTACCCGTATATTGTTAGCCACTCACACTTAGTCTATGTATTTGTAATGCGATCGTTCTCTATTGTGTATATTACTGTCTAGATACCCTATTAGAATTATATGTTAGTTTGTAGCGTATGACTTGTGAACTGTTTCTCTTTTCAAAATAACTTAAGACTCTTGTTAGTAAAAGGTGTTGGATCCTTAGCACGGTATTGTGTGTTCATTATATTGCAAGGGGTAATAGGAGCGTCTCAATCGCTCAAACAGCTTTAGTATTAACAAGGTTAAACAGCGTTATATCGCTACAGTGTTTTAGTACAAGGTTTACAGCATAAGAATATCCTTTCTGTGTGTTACATACAAGGTTTACTGATTGTCATCTTGTGAGCGTCTGCGCCGCTCGTGATCTCCTCGTGGTCTCGAGCGTCCGCTACGCTGTTAGCGTATCATTACAGTAGTCGTCAGCCTATAGCGTGCTTGCCTCTACGCAAGCGAACGTGCCGCTCGTGCGTCTTATCCACGGCTGAACGTCTGTGACGCAAAGTGCGTACCCTTACGGAACTACATGCTCCAATAGCGTACAAAGTCTCTTAACCTTTTAGAGTGTTTAATAAGGTAATCAAAATCACCATTCTCACAACCTTTAACCAGCATCAATAAGTGACACTCAATGTAAATAGGTTTACACTGGGGATTGTAAGCTCCAGAGAGGGGTATTGATGCAGCAAAGGAGCAGAATGGGTGAACTGTCCAAATGCTGCATCGCCTGGCTAGGCTACAGCTAGAACACAATGGGAATCAACCAAGACTTGGACATAGTTTTAAATGCTTTGTTGATTTCCTAAATAGCCCTACTGAGACTTTAGGTATAGTTTACATAAATGTATGTTTGTAAGCACTCACTCCCTCTTCCTTTAACGCTCTTCTCCTTTCCTCACTTATACCATCGGGTGGTATTCAGTATACCGGCGCCGGAATCCCGACACCTTTTCTCCCTCTTTGGGTCTATGACCTCCCCTAGAGGGAGAACACCCACAAGGTGCACATTTGCGCTCGCCCGCTGTCAGCGAGCCAGCAGAATCAGAATCAGCTTTATTGGCCAGGTATACTTACGTATACTAGGAATTTGTCTTCGGTTTGCTATACAACAGCCAAGTAGGTAACAGGTAAGCAGGTGTGTGTGTGTGTGTGTGTGTGTGTGTGTGTGTGTGTGTGTGTGTGTGTGTGTGTGTGTGTGTGTGGGGGGGGGGGGGGGGGGGGGGGGGGGGCAAGTAAAGTTACACAGATAGGTATACCGTAGGGACACAGGTGAGTTACATGTACGTCTAGTCAGTCATTGTTCAGGAGTTCAGCAGGCGGACAGCTTGGGGAAAGAAACTTTTGAGACTTCTGGTGGATCTGGCGGGGACAGCCCTGTAATGCCTGCCTGAAGGAAGCAAGTTAAACATGCTGTGGCCGGGGTGTAGCTGGTCTTTTACTATCTTCAATGCCCGCTTTTTAGCTCTGGACAAGTACAGGTCCTGGACCGAGGGAAGGTCGGCCCCGATGATGTTCTCTGCGGTTCTGATCACCTTTTGGAGCCTGCATCTGTCCCTCGCGCTGGCGGAGCTGTACCATACGAGTATCGAGGAGCACAGTACCGACTCCACAATCGCGGAGTAGAAGAGGAGCAGGAGCTTCCGTGGGATGTTGAACTTCCTTAGTTGCCTGAGGAAGAACAACCTCTGCTGCGCTTTCCCAACAGTGGCGTCAGTGTTGGACCCCCATTTAAGGTCCCTGGAGATTGTGGTCCCTAGAAACTTGGAGTCCACTAGCGATACCACACTGTCAGCAATCGTTAGCGGAGGTGATCCCAGCACCGGTATGCTGGCCGCCGGGGACCTGGCCGCCAGCGACTCATACCACACCCATACCATCATCACCATCCTTGCAAACAGTGGCACTGACCATTCAGGTTCAGCCAGCCCTGCCTTATGGATATAAAATTAAGATTTTAAACCTACCGGTAAATCTTTTTCTCGTAGTCCGTAGAGGATGCTGGGGACTCCTTAAGGACCATGGGAATAGACGGGCTCCGCAGGAGACATGGGCACTTTAAGAAAGACTTTGACTCTGGGTGTGCACTGGCTCCTCCCTCTATGCCCCTCCTCCAGACCTCAGTTAGAGAAACTGTGCCCAGAGTAGACGGAGAGTACAAGGAAAGGATTTTTGTAATCCAAGGGCAAGATTCATACCAGCCACACCAATCACACCGTATAACTTGTGATATACTACCCAGTTAACAGTATGAAAAACAACATAGCATCAGTCGAAGACCGATAAAACTATAACATAACCCTTATGTAAGCAATAACTATATACAAGTCTTGCAGAAGTAGTCCGCACTTGGGACGGGCGCCCAGCATCCTCTACGGACTACGAGAAAAAGATTTACCGGTAGGTTTAAAATCTTATTTTCTCTAACGTCCTAGAGGATGCTGGGGACTCCGTAAGGACCATGGGGATTATACCAAAGCTCCCAAACGGGCGGGAGAGTGCGGATGACTCTGCAGCACCGATTGAGCAAACAGGAGGTCCTCCTCAGCCAGGGTATCAAACTTATAGAACTTTGCAAAGTTGTTTGACCCCGACCAAGTAGCAGCTCGGCACAGCTGTAGTGCCGAGACCCCTCGGGCAGCCGCCCAAGAAGAGCCCACCTTCCTAGTGGAATGGGCTTTAACCGATTATGGTAATGGCAATCCTGCCGTAGAATGCGCCTACTGAATCGTGTTACAGATCCAGCGAGCAATAGTCTGCTTTGAAGCAGGGCCGCCAACTTTGTTGGCTGCTTACAGGACAAAAAGTGCTTCTGTTTTTCTGATCCTAGCCGTTCTGGCCACATCAAGGGACTCTGAATCCTCCAAGTCACGTGTAGCCACAGGCACGACAATAGGTTGGTTCCTATGAAAGGATGAGACCACCTTAGGCAGGAATTGAGGACGGATCCGCAATTCCGCTCTATCCATATGGAAAACCAGATAGGGGCTTTTATGTGATAAAGCCACCAATTCCGACACTCGCCTAGCCGAAGCCAAGGCTAACAACATGACCACCTTCCAGGTGAGATATTTCAACTCCACTGTCTTAAGTGGTTCAAACCAATGTGACTTAAGGAAACTTAACACCACGGTAAGGTCCCAAGGTGCCACCGGAGGTACAAAAGGAGGCTGAATATGCAGAACTCCCTTCACAAAAGTCTGTACTTCAGGTAATGAGGCCAATTCCTTTTGAAAGAAAATGGATAAGGCCGAGATCTGAACTTTAATGGAGCCTAATTTTAGGCCCAAGCTCACTCCAGTTTGTAGGAAGTGAAGAAAACGGCCCAGGAGGAATTCTTCCGTAGGAGCATTCCTGGCCTCACACCAACAAACATATTTTCTCCATATTCGGTGATAATGTTTAGATGTCACGTCCTTCCTAGCCTTTATTAGAGTAGGAATAACCGCATCCGGAATACCTTTTTCCGCTAGGATCCGGCGTTCAACCGCCATGCCATCAAACACAGCCGCGGTAAGTCTTGGAACAGACAGGGACCTTGTTGTAACAGGTCCAGCCTTAGAGGAAGAGGCCACGGATCTTCTGTGAGCATTTCTTGCAGATCCGGGTACCAGGTCCTTCTTGGCCAATCTGGAACAATGAGAATTGTTCTCACTCCTCTTTTCCTTATTATCCTCAACACCTTGGGTATGAGAGGAAGAGGAGGAAACACATATACCGACTGGAACACCCACGGTGTCACTAGGGCGTCCCCAGCTACCGCCTGAGGGTCTCTTGACCTGGTGCAATGCCTTTGTAGCTTATTGTTGAGACGGGACGCCATCATGTCTATTTGGGGTAGTCCCCATTGACTTGCAATCTGCGCGAAGACTTCCTGATGAAGTCCCCACTCTCCGGGATGCAGATCATGTCTGCTGAGGAAGTCTGCTTCCCAGTTGTCCACTCTCGGAATGAAAACTGCTGACAGAGCGCTTACATGATTCTCCGCCCAGCGAAGAATCCTGGTGGCTTCCACCATTGCCAATTTGCTCCTTGTGCCGCCTTGGCGGTTTACATGAGCTACTGCGGTGATGTTGTCGGACTGGATCAGAACTGGTCGATTGCGAAGTAAGATCTCGGCTTGACGTAGGGCGTTGTATATGGCCCTTAGTTCCAGGATGTTGATGTGAAGACAAGTCTCTTGACTTGACCAAAGTCCCTGGAAATTTCTTCCCTGTGTGACTGCTCCCCAACCTCGGAGGCTCGTGTCTGTGGCCACCAGGATCCAGTCCTGAATGCCGAACCTGCGGCCCTCTAGAAGGTAAGCCCTGTTTAGCCACCACAGGAGAGATACTCTGGCCCTGGGGGACAGGGTGATCCTCTGATGCAATTGCAGATACAACCCGAACCATTTGTCCAATAGGTCCCACTGGAATGTCCTTGCATGGAATCTGCCGTATGGAATGGCTTTGTATGTTGCCACCATCTTTCCCAGAACTTGAGTGCAATGATGTACTGACACTTGTTTTGGTTTCAACAAGTTCATGACTAGAGT
This sequence comes from Pseudophryne corroboree, assembly GCF_028390025.1. Taxonomy (NCBI): domain Eukaryota; kingdom Metazoa; phylum Chordata; class Amphibia; order Anura; family Myobatrachidae; genus Pseudophryne; species Pseudophryne corroboree. The sequence continues at coordinate 878,611,044 of NC_086444.1, read as the reverse complement.
CATGAGTTCCTGTGCTTTTTCCGTCGGAAGAAAAACCCTTTTCTGGTCTGTGTCCAGAATCATGCCCAAGAAGGGCAGACTAGTTGTAGGATTCAGCTGCGACTTTGGAATATTGAGAATCCAGCCGTGTCGCTGTAACACATTCAGTGAAAGTGATACGCTGCTCAGCAACTTCTCCCTTGATCTCGCTTTTATGAGGAGATCGTCCAAGTATGGGATAATTGCGACACCCTGCTTGTTCAGGAGCACCATCATTTCCGCCATTACCTTGGTGAAAATTCTCGGGGCCGTGGAAAGCCCAAACGGCAACTTCTGAAATTGGTAATGACAATCCTGTACCGCAAATCTCAGGTACGCCTGATGAGGAGGATATATGGGGACATGCATCCTTTATGTTCAGAGATACCAACAAATCTCCCCCATCCAGGCTGGCGATGACCACCCTGAGCACTTCCATCTTGAACTTGAACCGTTTTAAGTAAAGGTTCAGGGATTTTAAATTCAAAATGGGTCTGACCGAACCGTCCGGTTTCGGAACCATAAACAGAGTTGAGTAGTACCCCTGCCCTCTTTGAAGTAGGGGAACCTCTACCACCACTTGTTGCAGACACAATTTGTGAATTGCCTCTAAAACTATTTCCCTTTCCAGGAGTTGTTTCAGTAGGGCCGATTTGAAAAACCGGCGAGGAGGCACTTCTTCGAATTCTAGCTTGTAACCCTGGGAAACAATTTCTATTGCCCATGGATCCACCTGTGAGTGGACCCAGACTTGGCTGAACAGTCGAAGACGTGCCCCCACAGGAGCAGACTCCCTCAGGGGAGCCCCAGCGTCATGCGGTGGATTTGGCAGAGGCCGGGGAGGACTTCTGTTCCTGGGAACTAGCTGTGGTGCGCAGCTTTTTCCCTCAGCCCTTACCTCTGGCAAGAAAGCACGATACACGTGCTCTCTTGCCTTTATTGGAACGAAAGGACTGCATTTGATAATGAGGCACTTTCTTAGATTGTGAGGGAATATATGGCAAAAAAATTGATTTATCTGCCGTAGCCGTGGAGACAAGATCCGAGAGGCCCTCTCCGAACAATTCCTCACCCTTGTAAGGCAACAACTCCATATGCCTCTTTTAGTCGGCATCACCTGTCCATTGCATGTTCCAGAGGACACGTCTAGCAGAGATCGACATAGCGTTGACTCTAGAACCCAGCAGACTAACGTCTCTTTGGGCATGTCTGTGTATATATATATATATATATATATATATGTGTATATATATATATATATATATATATATATATATATATATATATATATATATATATATGTGTGTGTGTATATATATATATATATATATATAAAACACAACATCTTTTACATATAAATATATATATAAATATATATATATACACACACACACACACACACACACACACACACACACACACACACTAGGGACAATAACATGGTATCCGTATCTAGGGTTTTAATCTCCGCTGATAAGGTATCTGTCTACGCCGCTACAGCGCTATAAACCCATGCCGACACAATTGCCGGTCTGAGTAGTGTACCAGAATGTGTGTACTTTTACTGCATGCTATCTGCAGGATCCCTGAGGATAGCTGTAAAGTCAGCGCTACCCTTTTTGGGTAAACGTGTCAATGCCTTGTACACCCTAGGGGAAGATTCCCATCGTATCCTGGCCCCATTAGGGAAAGGATACTCCCTGAGAATTCTTTGTGGGAAGCTGCAGCTTCTTGTCTGGAGATTCCCACTCTTTTTCTTCATGAGAGCAGGGAAATTTACCTCAGCTTTCTTCCCCTTAAACATGGGTACCCTCGTGTCAGGGACAGATGAGTTATCAGTGATATGCAAAACATCTTTTATTACAATAATCATATATTGAATACTTTTCTGCCAGTTTTGGCTGTACTTTGCATTATCGTAGTCGACACTGGAGTCAGACTCCGTGTCGATATCAGTGTCTATTATTTTGGATAGTGAGTGTTGTGAGACTCCGAAGGTCTCTGTGACATAGGGACAGACATGGGTAGATTCCCTGTCTGTTCTCTAATCTTTTGTGCAATAAATTGACCTCAGCACTTAATTCCACATATACAGTCAGGAGTCTGCGTTGTCGACGGAGACACCACACACACACATTTGCTCCATCTCCTCCTTAGAAGAGCCTTTTACCTCAGACATGTCGACACACACGTACCGACACACCACACACTCAGGGAATGCTCTACTGAAGACAGTTCTCCCACAAGGCCCTTTGGGGAGACAGAGAGAGAGTATGCCAGCACACACCCCAGCGCAATATGACCCATGAAAAACACAGCAATTTAATGTTTACCCCGTAGCGCTGTTATTATCTGCAACAAATTATGTGCCCCCCCTCTTCTTTAAAACCCTCTCTTCTACCGTGGTATAAGCAGGGGAGAGTCCGGGGAGCTTCCCCTCAGCGGTGCTGTGGAGAAAAACATGGCGCTGGTGAGTGCTGAAGGAGAAGCCCCGCCCCCTCGGCGGCGGGCTTCAGTCCCGCTAAAAGTGTAAAATTGGCGGGGGCTCATGCATATATACAGTGTCCAGCTGTATATATGCTCTCTTTTGCACCCTTACAGTGACTGCCGTTTGTGAGGTGTATGGGAGCAATGGCGCACAGCTGCAGTGCTGTGCGTTACCTCAGTGAAGATCAATGAAGTCTTCTGCCGCCTCTGAGGATCTTTTCCTCTCATACTCACCCGGCTTCTATCTTCCGGCTCTGTGAGGACGACGACGGCGCGGCTCCGGGACGAACTCCAGGGTGAGACCCGTGTTCTGACTCCCTCTGGAGCTAATGGTGTCCAGTAGCCTAAGAAACAGAGCCCTGAAACTCAGAGAAGTGGGTCTGTTTCTCTCTCCTCAGTCCCTCGATGCAGGGAGTCTGTTGCCAGCAGGCTCCCTGAAAATAAAAAACCTAACAAAAATGCTTTCTTACAGGAAACTCAGGAGAGCTCCTGAAATGCACCCAGCTCCTCTGGGCACAGTATCAAACTGAGGTCTGGAGGAGGGGCATAGAGGGAGGAGCCAGTGGACACCCAGAGTCAAAGTCTTTCTTAAAGTGCCAATGTCTCCTGCGGAGCCAGTCTATTCCCATGGTCCTTACGGAGTCCCCAGCATCCTCTAGGACGTTAGAGAAAATTGTATATGCTGTGAAGTTTATATTGCTTGTATCTTATGTTCTGAATGAAGTGGAAGTTGTTTGCAATATTGTAAGGTGTTGTAGAGTCCTTGTTGTACCCTATATAAAGACTAATCTAATAATAAAATTGTATTGCCCAAAATCATTACACCTATAGCTGGGTACACACTCACAATCTATTGTCCTATACATCACCCCATGTGGACTGAAACCATATATCATACACATTGTATATAATGTCTCAAATCAGTCTTTCATTGAATTGTTCCACTGAATATGCTGCACATCTGATGGGATGATTCCAAGTGGTGAATTTACATGCAGCATTTAACAATACCTAGCGTCGCTGTACAGAGTATTGTATAGTGTGTATGGTAGTGCAGTGTATCATTACATTGAATTGCCGTGCCGCTGAATCGGCCCGTGGGAAGCTGTATACCCAACTTAAGTTTGTGTGTTTTAGGAAAAATTATTTCATGTTGATTTTTTAATATCTTCATAACAAACTGAGTAAGTCAAAAACACAAGCGTGTTTCCATGAAGGTCATGTCATCACAAATGTCAAAACACAGAAAACCTATTTAAGAAGCTTACTAAATAAAAGATTTGCACATTGGCTACCACAAATGAACACTACTTAGTGACAGGTGAAATCTGTATGCAGACCGCAATACAAATACAATTGACATACTTTAAGAACAGGAAAATATGGGAAGATATTAAATTCTGAAATTATTATGTATTACACCATTAGCCAAGATTTACTTCATCAATATCAGAAACCAATATTTGAATCAGGCTGAGGCAATTATTGTGTAGCCACAAGTGGTATTGCACATTTGGAATGAGGAGAAACATGAAAGATGATTTAGTCATCGTAAAAAATCTTAATACTACTGGCAGCCATTAAAGCCCTTCACCTTTTACGTTACCTAAATCTCCTTCCTATATTGGAGAAATAATTAACTTATGTGCTGCATTGACATTCTAAAGGTTATATGCCAGCTCGAAGTAGATGCGTCCTTAGTTGCCCTGACATCATGCCTACTGCTGGACATTTGTTCCCGTATCTACCATTCAGGAGGCCACAGGGAGCAAAAAAGGATTAACAGAAATGGCAATGGCAATGACAGATGCACACACTAGGCAGCTAAACAGATGGTTTTCTAGTAGTCCTTGGTGTGATCACAATCCTTCTTACTCTATTATTCTAAATGCATTTTTTTCAAAGTGCAATTTAGATTTTAAGCATAATTCTGGTTTTACAGTGGTGTTCAACTAAAAGAAAAACAGAAAAGAACATTCTATCTACAATTACTACTACAGAAGTACTGCTGTAACAAACTCTACAGCACACAACTGTCTGTACAACCTGAACACTCAACTCCTGTTTGGAAACTGCTAGAACTTTCCACTTCACTTGCAACTATTTATGCAGGCTTTTCGTTTTTCGCAAACATCTAATTGCATATCTGTACCAACGTCAATTTGCCTTTATACCCTTGAAAGTCCTGTCTGAATCACCACTGCTTTTTTGCTTAGACTCTCAATGTAATATTCAGTTTCTGCACCCACAAAATATCCACATTTATTCCACTTAATTTTGTTATGCATCATTTCCAACACTGTACTTTCACTTCTGTAAATTTGCTGCACACTCTCTCTCTTACAGCCTCCATTCCTACTTGTTTTTCTCCGCCCACTTACCTCATCCACACTGAGTTTTCTTCAACTCCCTCATCACTTATACCCTTTTCAGACAGAAAGGTCTGAAATTCCCGGAATTTAAGTGCCGGGTAGTTTTGCAGGTACCTGCCTGACCCCCCTTTCACACAGACAAGCAAATAACCGGGTCAAGAAATTCTACCCAGTAATTTGCAGATCAACACAGGTATTTCTTCTGCGCAATAGGATCTACACGGGTCAAAATTCTCAGGTTTCTGACCCTGGTAAATTCCTGGGTTGTCCCTTTCACACAGGAAAAGGACCTGTGTTAATCAACAAATTACCGGGTAGAACTGCTTCACCCGGTAATTTGACTTTGTCTGAAAAGGGTATTAGTGTCTACCTACAGTAATCCTCTATCGTCCCCATCCCCTACTCTCCTCAACCTCCCACTTCATCCCCTCTGCTTCCCAACACTTCCTCTCCCTGTTACTCCACTTTCACACACTACTCCTCCCCCACCACCACCAAAAAGAACTGCTTCTTTCCTCCTCTCCCTTGTCACCTCACCTCCATCTGCATCACTTAATGCCATCCTTGTCCACCTCCTGCAGGTTACCTTCCTAGCTCTGGGGACTGCACCACCACTACACTTTACCCAATCCCCCCAAATGAATCTCGTCTCAATGCTACATCATCTATGATAATCTCATTCACATTTCTATTCTTCTATCCTCAGGTTACTCCCACCAACTCATACCCACAAAACTGTCCCTTACATTCTCTACATCTGAGGTTCATGCTATATATGCCTCTTGCAACCGGTTCACTTTCTTGTAGTGGCCATTTACCATACTGTTGGCACGCCTTCCAAATTTGTTGACAACTTTACTTCCTGGCACCACAGATCTGCCCTCCATTAATTCTCTCCTATTCTGTCTCCCGCCATGAACAAGCCACTTCCCTATACATTGCCTCCCTTTCTGCTGCTCAATACTGTTGCTCCTGAGATCACAATTCCCCCTTGGAGATGAACACCTCAACCTTTTCATTCTAAATGCACCAGATACAAACAAAAATGCTCAGGAACCAATAAGCAACTGTGGAGGAAATCATGCTCTATGGCAAACTTCCTCCATTTCAAATGTATGCTCTCATCCTACAGTGCTGCCCTAACCCTCTCTAAACAGTTGTATTTCAAGAAGCACATCTCCACCCAATCGCCAAAACCCTGGCATCATTTCGCAACTTTCAACTCCCTTCCCTCCTTACTTTCTGCTCTTGACTTTGCCACTTAGTTTCCACCTAGTTAGAAAATCACATAACACCAGATCCTCAGCAAACCTCCCCCATCCATCTCACCAAACTTCTACTTGTTTCCCTGTATCTGGAGATGAAGTCAATACCCTCATCCTCAGAGGCCAGAGTCCCAGTGAATCCTGGGGAGAGGCCAGAGTCTCAGTGAATGCTGGGGAGAGGCCAGAGTCTCAGTGAATGCCGGGGAGAGGCCAGAGTCTCAGTGAATGCCGGGGAGAGGCCAGAGTCTCAGTGAATGCCGGGGAGAGGCCAGAGTCTCAGTGAATGCCGGGGAGAGGCCAGTCTCAGTGAATGCCGGGGAGAGGCCAGTCTCAGTGAATGCCGGGGAGAGGCCAGAGTCTCAGTGAATGCCGGGGAGAGGCCAGAGTCTCAGTGAATGCCGGGGAGAGGCCAGAGTCTCAGTGAATGCCGGGGAGAGGCCAGAGTCTCAGTGAATGCCGGGGAGAGGCCAGAGTCTCAGTGAATGCCGGGGAGAGGCCAGAGTCTCAGTGAATGCCGGGGAGAGGCCAGAGTCTCAGTGAATGCCGGGGAGAGGCCAGAGTCTCAGTGAATGCCGGGGAGAGGCCAGAGTCTCAGTGAATGCCGGGGAGAGGCCAGAGTCTCAGTGAATGCCGGGGAGAGGCCAGAGTCTCAGTGAATGCCGGGGAGAGGCCAGAGTCTCAGTGAATCCTGGGGAGAGGCCAGAGTCTCAGTGAATCCTGGGGAGAGGCCAGAGTCTCAGTGAATCCTGGGGAGAGGCCAGAGTCTCAGTGAATCCTGGGGAGAGGCCAGAGTCTCAGTGAATCCTGGGGAGAGGCCAGGGTCTCAGTGAATCCTGGGGAGAGGCCAGGGTCTCAGTGAATCCTGGGGAGAGGCCAGAGTCTCAGTGAATCCTGGGGGCAGCCTGGCATGGTTTCTCAGAGAAATGGAGACACAGCCAGAACTTGCCGCTTATCTGCTGAAGCTTGGACGAGGTTGAGTGATCAGATCCTACAGCATAACCAAGCAAGAAGGCTCTAACACACTACAAGATGTTTTTTTTTTTACAGCAGAGAACAGACCGCACAAAGTGTGTCCCAGACACACAGGGGGGGTGCCATGTAGAATTCCTGGCACTAAGAAAAGTTTTGGTCATTGCAGGTCTAGAGCATTTATACATGTACACAACCATTTAGACAGCCCACACATTTATAGAAATATAGATTTTGACCCCCAAGGTTAAGAACTAACCTAAATTTCTAGGCCCAGAAACTACTTTTGTTGGACATTAGGATATTAATGCCTACACCAAATGAAATAATTCTCAGTGCAATCATTTACACTACCTCATGATGCATGTAAATAGCTCTGGTTTCTTACTGCAGGCTTTTAGCTCCCGGGTTAAGGCCAAGAGATAATTTAATCCCCCCCTTAAAGTAGTTTGTTTATCTTGTATTCAACAGACTATGCTCAATTTCTGAATTCACTAAAACTCGTTTCCCTGTCTCAGATTATAACCTTATCACTTGCATACTCCATTACTTCACACTCTATGTCACTGAAATATTAATGCTATTCATTTTCAACAACTATCCACCTCTCTGCAACAACTTGCTCTCATCAATATCTGCATTCACTTCTCCTGAGACGACTATCACACCTGAACCAGACTCTAGTAATAGCCCTTGGTGAAGTGTTTCCAGCTACCCATCACTCTCCACGTAAACCTAGATGTCATCCATGGCATTCTAACAAGACACCTACAAAAACTCTCAAATTAAATTAATCATCAGTGGCATAAATCTCGTATTCCAAGCGACTTCATCACATACTGTTTAAGACTATCTACCACTCCTATGCCCTGGACACTGCCAAACATATTGCAAAACGCAATTGAAGACTCTAACCTCAAGTGACTATTTAATACATTTAAATCACTACTCAATCCTCACTCACCAATCCCACCAGCTACCATCAGTGCACAAGATCTAGCTTCCTATTTCAAGAACAAGATTAATAAGCTCGGAGATAAACTGGTATGCTCTCTCAGCCAGTAACCTGCTCAATTCCCTACCTGAACCCTCTGGCCCCTTCTATTTACTTGATCCCACAAATGATAAAGTATTAACACTCTTCTCAACCTCCTACTTTACCATCTCTCCTCTTGATCCTTTACCCTCACAAATAAGTAAATCTGTCTACTGTGCCCATCCCAACCTCAACTCAAACCTGTAATCTCTCTCTCTCTACGGGTATGTTTCCTTAACTGTTCAAGCATGCAGTGAGAACTCCCATTCTGAAAACACAAAATTCTGACCTAAACACTCTGAAACTATCGTCCCATGCCCCTCCAAGCTACTTGAAACTTGACTACACTAACCTCACACACTTTAACTCACTTCATTTATTGGATCCACTTCAGTAAGGCTTTCATTTCCAACACTCCACAGAGTCAGTCCTGACTAAAGTAGTGAATGATCTAAAGCCCATTAACTCACTTATTTGTCTAGCGCTCTCTGCTATTTTTGATACAGTTGACCACTCTCTTCTCATACAAACCCTACAATCCCTAGGTTTTCAGGCCAAATCTTTTCTTGGTTCTCATCCTACCCATTTAACTGCTCATTCAGTGTCCACTTCCCTGAATCAACCTCTTCTTCGCTACCTCTATCAGTTGAAGTACCACAAGGCTCAGATTTAGGCACTCTGCTTTTCTCAAACTATACCAAATCTCTTGGCAAACTAATCAATTATTTCAGATTTCAGTATAATTGGTACACAGATAATCTCTTATCTACCTATCCTCCTCTGATTTGTCACCACCTGAATCGGTTTGTGTCACCGAATTCCTTTCTGCCGTTTTATCATGTATGTCATCTCGCCACCTCAAACTTAATATTCCAAAACAATTACAGTTGTGCTCATAAGTTTACATACCCTAGCAGAATTTGTGATTTTCTGGCCATTTGTCAGAGAATATGAATGATAACTCACAAACTTTTCTTTCACTCATGGTTAGTGGTTGGGTGAAGCCATTTATTGTCAAACAACTGTGTTTACTCTTTTTAGATCATAATGACAACAGAAACTACCCAAGTGATCCTGATCAAAAGTTTACATACCCCAGTTCTTAATACCGTGTATTGCCCCCTTTAACATCAATGACAGCTTGAAGTCTTTTGTGGTAGTTGTGGATAAGGCTCTTTATTTTCTCAGATGGTAAGGCTGCCCATTCTTCTTGGCAAATAGCCTCCAGTTCCTGTAAATTCTTGGGCTGTCTTGCATAATCTGCACGTTTGAGATCTCCCCAGAGTGGCTCAATGATATTGAGGTCAGGAGACTGAGATGGCCACTCCAGAACCTTCACTTTATTCTGCTGTAGCCAATGACATATTATAATAATACAATATATTAAGAATATGAATGATAACTCACAAACTTTTCTTTCACTCATGGTTAGTGGTTGGGTGAAGCAATTTATTGTCAAACAACTGTGTTTACTCTTTTTAAATCATAATGACAACAGAAACTACCCAAATGACCCTGATCAAAAATTTACATACCCTGGAGATTTTGGTATGATAACATGCACACAAGTTGACACAAACGGGTTTGAATGGCTACTAAAGGTAACCATCCTCACCTGTGATCTGTTTGCTTGTAATCAGTGTGTGTGTATAAAAGGTCAGTGAGTTTCTGGACTCCTGAAAGACTCTTGCATCTTTCATCAAGTGCTGCACTGACGTGTCTGGATTCTGAGTCATGAGGAAAGCAAAAGAATTGTCAAAGGATCTGCGGGAAAAGGTAATTGAACTGTATAAAACAGGAAAAGCTTATAAAAAGATATCCAAGCAATTGAGAATGCCAATCAGCAGTGTTCAAACTAATTAAGAAGTGGAAAATGAGGGATTCTGTGGAAACCAAATCACGGTCAGGTAGACCAACAAAAATTTCAGCCACAACTGCCAGGAAAATTGTTCGGATGCAAAGAAAAATCCACAAATAACTTCAGCTGAAATACAGGACTCTGAAAAAAAGTGGTGTGGTTGTTTCAAGATGCACAATAAGGAGGCATTTAAAGAAAAATGGGCTGCATGGTCAAGTCGCCAGAAGAAAGCCATTACTACGCAAATGCCACAAAGCATCCCGCTTACAATACTCCAAACAGCACAGAGACAAGCCTCAAAACTTCTGGAACAAAATCATTTGGAGTGATGAGACCAAAATTTAACTTTTTGGCCACAACCATAAACGTTACTTTTGGAGAGGAGTCAACAAGGCCTATAATGAAAGGTACACCATTCCTACTGTGAAACACGGAGGTGGATAGCTGATGTTCTCGGGATGTGTGAGCTACAAAGGCACTGGAAACTTGGTCAAAATTGATGGCAAGATGAATGCAGCATGTTATCAGAAAATACTGGAGGAAAATTTGCACTCATCAGCCCGGAAACTGCGCATGGGACGTACTTGGATGTTCCAACATGACAATGATCCAAAACACAAGGCCAAGTCGACCTGTCATTGGCTACAGCAGAATAAAGTGAAGGTTCTGGAGTGGCCATCTCAGTCTCCTGACCTCAATATCATTGAGCCACTCTGGGGAGATCTCAAACGTGCAGATTATGCAAGACAGCCCAAGAATTTACAGGAACTGGAGGCTATTTGCCAAGAAGAATGGGCAGCCTTACCATCTGAGAAAATAAAGAGCCTTATCCACAACTACCACAAAAGACTTCAAGTTGTCATTGATGTTAAAGGGGGCAATACACGGTATTAAGAACTGGGGTATGTAAACTTTTGATCAGGATCACTTGGGTAGTTTCTGTTGTCATTATTATCTAAAAAGAGTAAACACAGTTGTTTGACAATAAATGGCTTCACCCAACCACTAACCATGAGTGAAAGAAAAGTTTGTGAGTTATCATTCATATTCTCTGACAAATGGCCAGAAAATTACAAATTCTGCTAGGGTATGTAAACTTATGAGCACAACTGTATATTTCCTCTGACCAATACCAGTTACCAATCTGATATCTCTATAACTGTTGAAAACTCAATCAATCCTACACCACAAGCTCACAGCCTGCATCATCCTTGACTCAGAACTGTCCTTTGTTTGCCACATTCAATGGGCGAGATTCAAATCGTATGCAGTCGGCAGCCACTAGATGGTGCCCAAACGGAGCTATTCAATTGTAGCTCCGTTCAGGCGCAATGGGATGGTGAGCAGAAATGCGTGAAAAGTGGCCCGTTTGGGTGCCCAAGTGGCACTTTTCACAACCAGCCCAGTGCGATAACGGGACTTAATTGAATAACGCCCCCGCAATTTTCCATCACTTTAGTCAGGAGATTGGGCGGAATTCAATTGAAGATCACACCCTATCTGTCTCATAATCATGTTACATGCATCTAAAAAGCACATCCAAAAAATGACCATATCATACATAAGACACTGCAAAAACTTGAATCTCATAATCTCCCGCATTGATTATTGCAATCTTCTTGCTGGTCCCACCAAAAGTATTTTGGGGAGACCATATTAAAGACGGTAGAATACAGTAACCGATGGAAGGACCGACAGCGGATCCGCAGACATTAACATCTAGCAAGGAAGAAGATTAGCCTCGTATCTGCATTCAGAATGGATTGCTCTTCGCTCTCCACGAGTTCTACATCTCTCATCTGCACTCAGTCTTTGCTCCTATTTACAAATGCAGGACTTTTTTGGGGCTGTATCCACTCTGTGGAATGCCCTCCTACAATTAGACTTTTAGTCTCCAAACGTTCCCTAAAAACACACTTCAGGTAAGCATTTTAAATTCCAGAACCTTCCTAAACTTTCCTATCCAATTACACCCCCTTCATAACCTTTCCTATCAAAGGACATCCCCACTGTACAGTCCATACATTTTCTCTTTCTTCGATTTCACATCATTCTGGCCAACAGTACTGGGTGACCATATCATACAGCCCATCAAGAACCTTTGCAATCTGGTGGACCATTATGAAATAGAAAACACCTATCCATTTGTATAAATGGCCATTCCAGTATAGATTGTAAGCTTGCGAGCAGAGCCTTAAGGGGGGTACTCACGGAGCGATCGCGGTTTAAAATCTAAGCAATCTGACTAGATTGCTTAGATTTTAAGCAGCGATCACTCAGTGTGTACCCCTCACAGCGATAGCGATGCACAGCCCCGTGCATCGCTATCGCTGGTGCTAGATTGGCCTGCATGAAGGCCAATCTAGCAGGTCGCTCACTTCACCCACTGGGTGAAATGAGCGGCTCCCCCGTCTCCCCCCGCACGCTCAGCACACATCACGCTGTGCTGGGCGGGGGGAGAGATGTGTGATGAGCGGTTCGCTCAGCACACATCTCTCCCCACATCTGCCGGTGAGTACTGAACTTTACTACCTTTAGTTATTACCAAGTTTTGTTTTATCACTGTTTCCAATTGTAAAGCATAATGGAATTTACTGTGCTATAAGAAACTTAATAATTAAACTGCCAGAATACTGACTTTAAACAATACAAAAGTATTTGAAAATAAACTTCATTAAATCACAGCAATATTTTGCTTTACAATCACCAATATACAGTGCCAAATCCCAGAGATTTATCGTGTGATCTGTTGTCACTGTTGCAACAAAACACATTGTCTACACTTCCTTCTCAATCAAGGATAAAGTTTAAGACCTCAGCACAAAAGCATAAAGTGTATGGCTTTCATACGAACTACAAAATATTTAAGGGACAATAACTTCAGAAATGTAATTTGCTAATCTGAAGTCAGCACACAGGAATGTGTATGTTTTAGAGTTTAGTTATAAGGTAATACTTTAGTGCCAGTTAAGTGTAAATTTAAGATTGCAGCATACAGAAACTATTGCAATTTTCAAATCGCACTTGCATGACATTTCTAATTTTTACAGATGTACACACCCTCATCATGGCTACATCCCCGGTCTATGTGCACACGCGAC